>NC_056734.1:957353221-957475721 GCF_019279795.1 Protopterus annectens | reverse complement strand
ACATCACTTAGTAGTATTGTTTCTTGTGGACTTGTTGCGGATATCCAGTGTATGATACCTTCTAGTATAGCTGTATTGTCACCAGGAGGGATGTAAAGAACAGCAATACATATTTGTTTACAATTGTTTAATTTCAGGAACCTAATAAGAAGAACTGCTGAAATGAATTTTGTTATCGGTTTGCTGTAAAGAGAAATGTGGTAGTTGTTGGGAAATATTAAAGCACTACCACCCCCCTTCTTCTTTATATGGTCATTACAGATAATATTATAGCCAGGAGTTATAACTTCAGAGTTGTTTATGCTGGGTTTAAACCAGGTTTCAGTTACAGCAAGAATATCAGGCTTATGTTGGTTAATCCTGGCATGTATTAGCACTTGTGTTCAGGCATAAGGCAACATTCTGGTCAGAGCTGCTCATCGTTTGGCGATGACACCAGAGACTTTGAGAGATTTTTGCTAACATCTGAAGCCATCCTTTACAAGAAAAATGAATTTAAGTATAATTTTGCACTTGCATTGCTTGTTTTTATTATACTATGAAAGATTTCTGTGTTATTTATTGCTTTTCTGTACTTCTTTAAAATTTAAAGTTACACTTATAAACTGCTGTAAGAGTTGTTCTTTTGCATTTAAATACACTATCTAGTGTTTTTTAAATTAGTATTAGGCATCTGTTTGGATTCCTTAGCACTTGGGCTCCAAACTAGTAATTTTATATGAACAGGGTCAAAGTCTGCACTCCTGTGGTAGGAGGAGGGAGGGTTGGTCTAATGGTTAAGGTGTTCACCTCATAGACACAAGGTACAGAGTTTGATTATCACATTTGGAAAGTTATCTAGACTTAAAATGGTCCAGAAGGGCAGCTAGCCTAGTACTTACCTATGAACCTAAAGATGACTGATTTCATCTATCTGAGCTGAGAATTGCTGGTGGAAAGCTTATTGTGTGCTTACCTGATTGCCCTTAAGGCATAGCTAGTGTAAAACTTGCTTTTTCTGCTTGTATATAAGCCTCACAATTTATGAAGTTGCTCTTCCCATAGTATTAGCTGTGGTTACAACCACCAGGGACTCAGTCATGCACTACTCATGGAGCAACTGGTTTGCACAGAGAGCAGCATTGCTGCATTTAGTTAGGACTATTTAGGTCTAGATTAAATTATTATACCACTTAGGACTATTGCTGCTCAAAGACCTTCTGGTTTGGGTGCTGGGTGGTATCACTGGATAGGCTAGTTGTAGATTACCCCCATCTCTTGTCTGGTTGCAAACAACCTCCACTCTTATCCCTTGCACATTAAACATTAGAAACCATGGATGGGCACTTTCCTGCTATCTCTGCATCTAGCCTGGTATATATGGGCATCCTGAGGCAATGTAGCAATTGCCTCATGTACACTAACAGCCACTTAATTCTGGCACTGACAAATACAGTTTGTGAGAGATGTAGTTGCACAGTGATACTGGAGACTAGACAATCACATACAGACAAAAAATCAGCAACAAACAGGTTGTCAGTGACACACACACACCACTCACCTCAGTTATCAAGGACCAGGCACAAAGACCCACATATGCCAGTGTGCTCACATATAACTTACCCAGTATTTTGGTCATAGGAGACTCCATTGTGAAACATGGTGATGTCTATTTTACTAGGCTGAATAAGGAGAAGGCTACTTAAATCACTCATGATCCAGCTCAATACCATACACATAGGTGATTTTAACTATCCCTCTATTAAATGGGAGGAATAGATGACCTCTAACATGCAGGCCCAAAGATTTATTGTTCTTGTAAACTCAAGTGCCCTGGAACAGCTAGTGTGCACTCCCACTAAGGAGTACTGATTCCTTGGACCTGGTACTCACAATATGAGAGAGAGTGCACCACCCCTAAGTGGGAGTCCTCACTGGGAAGATCAGATCACAAAGTAGTCTCCCCTGAAATAAAATTAAAATTAGACCACCCACCTAACCCCAAAAACTTTAAGAACTTTTCTAAGACAAACTGTCTCCTGTTAAGTGATAGCATAGCTGGTTCCTAAGCTCTGCCAAACCCAGACAATACAGAAGCCTATGTGGACACATACACAAAAGCCCTGTATAACCATATAAACAACTGTACAGAAACTGCAATACCAGACCGAAATAAGCCCAGGTTAACCTGCAAAAGCAAGCCAACCTTGTGGATTCATGGTATAAATAGATTATACGTCAAAAGAAAGAAAATCCTGCTGAGAAGTAAGAGCGAAAGTGCACAACAGAGCAAAAAAATCCCTCATTAGTCTAAACAAGTGAATCAGAGATCTAGTCAAGTCTGTGAAATTAGACTTTGAGGAAAAAATAGCCTCCAAAGCTAAGGATAACCATAAGGCATTTTTCATTTATGTCTACAATCTTAAGGGCACCATCTAACAATATATGGAGCTAGTTGTAGACAGCATCACCTATACTCACCCAGAAGATATAGCAAATCTACTGGCAGATAAATTCAGCTCAAATTTCATCTCCATATCACCCCAAGTTATCCCCCAAGAAATATACTCCACCACTTCCCCACCAATTATCACCAAAGAACAAGTTGTCACTGCATTATCTAAAGCTAAAAACATGGTTTTGATGGGCTATGACACTATATGTGGTTGAATCTTAAACAGCTTGATTCAGGACCTATCAGGTCCATTAGGATCTTTCTTTAACCACAGCCTCTGGACCGGCTTTGTCTTGGTAGAGTGTTGGACAGCAGCAGTCATCCCTCTCTATAAAATGGGACCATCAACTGACCCAGGAAATTAAAGAACTATAAGTTTTATTAGTCTTATACATAAAGCCATGGAAAGAATAATCATTGACCTGATAAATAATGACATAAAAAACCTCTAGACATTGGATCCAACCCAGTTTGGCTTTGTCAAGGGCAGGTCATGCCTACTAAATCTGGTTGACTTCTTTGAGAAAGTCACTAGGGCAATGGATGTGGGTAAAATGGTGCATACCACTTACTTTGACTAGGCATTTGACACAATTCCTTCCCTGGTATTATAAATAAACTCACATATGTCACAGGACAGGGGCAATCTGTGAAAAACTGAAGGTATAGGCACAAGCCTATGCATTCCTCATGCCCCTTAGGACCATATATCAGATAAAATGTTGTTACTTTGCTTAGGTTTGTAAGTAAGGGCTGTTAAGCCATTAACCTAGTAATCTCCTATGAGCCTATAAACAGTATAATCCTAACAGTCAAAGACCCAAAAATAGGGACGATTTTTAAATATTGCTCTCAAAAACTTAGATAGCTGATAGAATAACAGATTTTATGTTAGCATAATTTTTGAAGGGTATGAAGTCTGAAACTCAAATGTCTGTCATTATTTTCTGACTTCAATCTTTAATGACTTGCCAATGATTTGCCAGAAAATCACAATTTTATGAAAAATCTGGACATTCTGCAAAAATCTGTACAGTTGAGAGGTACCTTTATCCATTTCTGATGTTTTTCTGTACCTTAGGCTGCTTACATAACATCATTTTCTTTCTCGCTTTCTGCCAGTCAGCTAAACCACAGCCTGTGTAGTGCATTAACTGCATACAACATCCTTGCATTCTAATCCTTTATCTTATTCTCTTGGCAGTACTTGACTTTCTTGTCATTGTATACTGGACATTATTGTTAATTCACATTTTCTGTTGGGCAAAACATCTGTGTCTTGATGATTACTTGTCTAGAAAATCAATTTAAAAATGAGAACTTCATGTTTTCCTTCTCTGGATTTAACTAATATCCCTACATATCTCTTGTGTTGGGATTTATTGTTTCATTAAATATCAAAACAGTTTGAGTGCTATCTTCAGTGCTAAATGAACACTAACTGTAACGTAACATGCCAAACTTTCCTTTTTATACCATGCTGTGTCTCTGCCATCAACAGTTTCAGTCTCTCTCTCGCTCGTTCTCTCTCTGTCTTTCTCTCTCTCGTACACACACGCAGTCACACTCAATGTCTTTTTCTGAGGTGTAGTCTGAGCTTCATTTTTTCCACACTAGCACTTTTTAACATTTCTTTTTCTTTTCTTTTTTTTAAGCCAATTGGAAATAAATGGCAGACTTCTCTTTCTAGGCACAAGTGGCTGTTTAAGCAATGTATTTAATAACAGTAACTTAATTACTCCAGACAAAGGACTTAAGTCAGCATGAAAGCTTGAGTAATTGCAAAATCTATGTTGGTCCAATAAAAGGTATTATATCACACATGTATACCACCGTCTTTGTGTTCCTGTACTGTGAATGGGATTTCTGGCTTTACTACTTATACTAAAACTTTTTCTGTAAACTTACAGTACAAGCTGTTTCACTTATTATATACCATACCTTCACATATTCCATAGTGTGTGTGTGTGTGTGTGTGTGTGTGTGTGTCTTGGCGTGTCTTGGCTGTATGTGTGTGTGTGTGTGTGTGTGTGTGTGTGTGTGTGTGTGTGTGTGTGTGTGTGTGTGTGTGTAAATGTTGGCAGTTGAAATAAGAAGTACTAAACAATGAGTAGAAGTTGAAAGCGTAAGTAAAATTGCCCAAAAGACTAAGTTGTTGTTGTTGTTGTTTTTGTTGTTGTGTCTTTCAGCTTTTCCCGGTTAGGGGTCGCCACAGCGGAACTCCAGTCCACTAATGATTGGTAGTTGATTTGTAAGTGCCGAGTTACCAGCCCTGACGCACAACCTTCAACGAAGGTACACCCATTCACGCATGTCTCCACGCAGAAGACGCTCTGGCTGAGAATCGAACCAGACAGCGTCTTACTGTGAGGCGACAATGCTACCGCAGCACCACCACAGCAGGTGCCCAAAAGACTAAGTACTACTGTTTAAATGTTTTTGAATCTGTTTTGGAGCTTTTCTCCATGAACCTCTGTGAAAATAGGTCATTGGTTCAGTCAGATGTTCCCAGTTCTCAAAGGGAAATAAATAAATAGAAGAAGGGTCAGTTACATTGATGAGTACACACCTGCATAGTCCATCCATTCCTGTTTTTGGAAAGGGTTGGCCACAAATAGGTTTTTCATAGGAGGGAATGCACTCACTTAATGTGGGAGACTTGACCACAATCCTGGCCCCTGTAGAAGTTGTACATATTGTACACAGCAGGTTTTCAAATTGTCCTAATTAGTGGATGTCAACTAAAAGAATCTGCAGTCTCTGTCAGCTCAACAAGCAAAGCAGATCCTTGTAAAGGGCACAATTCAACAGGAGAACAAAGTGAGCTGATCCCTCAGTACTGATCGTAATGAACCATACAACCTTCAGAGTGCAACTAAACATGAGGAAAGCAGTGAACTGATCCCTGGGTCCAAAACACCTCCACACAATACTGCACCTGAGGTAGGTAACAAGGCAGACCCACACACGGTGAGCTCACAACTGTCATGGCCAGGTGATGGAGAAAATCAGGCCTTAATCACAGTCTGGGTGAGATGTCATCCATCTCCTAGGAACTGATGTTCCAGTAGGATGGCTGTTGAGATTCTCACAAGTGCTGAGATCTGAAAGTATATATTTGTACACTGGTAAATGTAAAGTACAGCAAAGCCAAGACTTTTATTTCCTCTTCTCCCAGTCTCTGTACATGAGGGTTGTCAGTCTGCAGACACATTATATCCATTGCTTTCACAAATGTAAGATATGTTGTAACTGTAAAAGTTCCGACCCTATAGCCAGTATAAAATGTTGAATCATCTTGTGGTAGTACAATTATCTCAACCCTTTTTGGGCCATTGCTGCTATTTAAAAAAGACCAAGTATCACAACTATGTCAAAAAGGTGATGTAGTTGTGGAGACAGGTTTGAGTCTGTCACTGACAACATACCTCATGAGAAAAAAAATCAACCTTATTGACTTTCAGAAGCATTTCCTGAGCATGAGTGTATACTTCCCTAAAGGCAACAACATGCATCAAACAGAATTTCTGATTACAAGCTTTGTATAATCTTTTTGGCAAAAGCTTAGGAACCCTTGCAGGAAAATTTAGTGAAGGGAAACCACTGGTGCTGAAACACTGACATTTTTGCTGTAATTGCAAAAAAATCAAACATAATTTGCAAACCTAGATATAACAGCTTTAAGAGCTTCCAGAGTAATTGCTCATGTTTAAAAAAGGCCATCGGATATAGCTTTAGCCTCTCCATCCTCTGGTATTACAGAGGACTGATAATGTTTCTGTCTTCCCTTTTTTTAAAATATCCTTCAATTTAACTTTTAGTAGGGTGGAATAATATTGTAACTCAACTTCTACTATTTCAGGTTTAAAAAAGGCATCCAGAATGGACATTAAAAGGTGACTTTATTATAGGTTCATAGGTTGGTACTAGGCTATCGGCCCTAGGACCTATACAAGTCTAGCCATAACAATTCCCTGGATATTTCTTCCCACAATATTTACTTCTCTGGACCCCTGTCTAGCAGGGCGACTGACATGATCCCCGGGGTGAATTTCCTATCTCCCATCCAATCATCAAGGTTCCTTTTGAAGAGGGCCAAGGAGGCGCAATTCTTGACATGTATGGGCAGTCTGTCCCAGAGTATGGGGAGTCTCTGGGTTAGGAACCTATCCTTCCAGCATGTTTTGTTCATTGCAATGACAAGGTTTAGATCCCTGGAGCGCGTGGCTCTGAGGGATTGGGATTTCTTTAAGTGGAGCATGTCCAACAGCTCAGGGTTTGACATGGCCTTGTATGTTAAGCAGAGATCGCCTCTGAGTAGACAATATGCCAATATGATGATAATCCCAACTTTGACTGTTAGATCACGTTAAATTATCCAGACCTTTACTAATTTATTGCAGTTCTGACATCGACACTTCAAACTGTAGAAAAGTCAAGCCATTATCCTGTGATCCCAAACCTTACTCTAATGAACATGAGCAACTGTTGGCGTTGCTCTGTGTTATTTCATCTTGGTTTTCCCAAAGACCACTAGTCGAGAGATTACCTTTGAAAAGGCTGTTACTGCCTTTATAATATTTAAAGCTGATGCTACACACTTCTTGTATTGAAATACAGATTAAATATACAAGGGCAGAGCATGTGACCCTTGGAAAACAACCAAGTGGAAGTCCTAGTGTAATGATTTTAATAGCAAACTAAATTAATAATAATAATAATAATAATAATAATAATAATAATAATAATAATAATAATAATAATGACGATAATAATACCCAATTGTTAAAAAATAGGGAGTAATGTCTTGTTAAATAAGTTACTCATGGTTACACAGTGGGCAAATAAAGATTGAGGGGATCAAAACTTGTAATACAGTAACTACAGTACAGCTTTAACCCTCTATGCCAATTGCCAGAATAAACAAAAGGAACAAACTTGCCTCTGGATCAAACCCATGATCTCATCTCTCAGGTTTGAGCAAATAGCAAGAGCCATAAGAAGAACCAATGAGATGCCTTAAGCCCATTCCCATATTCACAAGTGATTACATAGCAGACTACTATTTCTGACCTAACCACTCTGAGAAATCCCAAAGGTGCACAAAAATAAGACAATAAAGCTTGTTCCTGCTTGAATCTATCACTTCTATAACTTTAAAAAACATAAGATTAACATTGCTTGCTTCCTGCCAGAATCTGGTAACTCTAGAATTTAAAAATAAAGAGAACAGACCAAAAAAAGGGTTATACACTAGCTGATGGTTCCTTTAGTCATCCAGAAGGCTTAGTTCAATGTATTGAAATTAATTGTGAGTTACTGAGCTAATCCTATGTTTAGGCTATGCCATATTAAGCACAATTCTAGGCCCCTCCCCACTTTCACAGATAATTAACTAGCAAGCTAACATCCCACTAAATAAATAAATAGGACAAGAAAATAAGATTTGCTTGCTGCCTAAAGCTAGACTTTTTAGACAATGAATGTGTCTTTCGGCTTTTGCCCAGTTAGGGGTCGCCACAGCGGAACTCCGGTCCGCTAATGATTGGCAGTTGATTTTTACGTGCCGAGTTGCCAGCCCTGACGCACAACCTTAAACGAAGGTATGCCCATTCACGCATGTCTCCACACAGAAGACGCTCTAGCTGAGAATCAAACCGGACAGCGTCTTACTGTGAGGCGACAACATTACCGCAGCACCACCACCACGGATTAGACTTTTTAGACAATGAAAATTAAAAAAAAAAAAAAAAAAAAAAACAGAATGAGAAAAGTGTATCTCTTTACATAACTAGTTGAAAAGGTATGAGTGGGTTTTGAGTGTCAGCTCTGTGTTATGAACTGAACCAACAAAATCCTAGCTGATACGTCAGGTTGCTATGGCAAATCTTTTTGGAACTGTAAAATGCCTCATATACTCTGTAAATAATGCTGAGACTGATTAGGAAAGACATGAGTATCAGTATCACTGCCATCAACACATGTATCTAGAGCTTTCTATGTATCAGGCATCATCATTTATACAGTCTAGCATAAATGTGGTTTTCAAAAAAATTTTATTCTTTCTGTTCCCATGAATAGTGCTCAGCAGATAAAATTTGATTACATTCTCTCTCATTTTATCAAGGATTGGTAGTTGTATTCATTATTTCTTCCTTTCTTGCAGCATAATAAAAGATACTGGCTCATTATTTCAAGAAGTTGGACCACAAGTGGCAGAGTGGATTGAAAAGCTGAATATGGTTCAGGACAGTTTCTCTACTGAAGAGATGCCATCGATAAGAGATAAAAACATTTCAAATAAAAGTCAGATGGGCAATGAACAACATCTTTTCTTACAGGTATGCTGCATGCATTTTTTATTCTCCAAAACCACAGGAAAATAGTATGGAATTAGATAAGAGAGCATGCTTGTTTTTAAGAAATGCTATATAATGTTTTACAGTACTTGTGTATTATCACAACCAGGATCGAAAGCCGCACTACTGACATCTTTTAAATAAAATTAAATTAAATCTTTTTAAAATATTTTGCAGACTTCTGAGGCTTTGTTTCTGTTTGACAGAATGGCAGATCAGCTTTTTTTTCATTTGTATGTGTGACTCACAGTAGATCAGTACCTGTTTATACGTTTACGTGTGCATGGATCTCATGATTTGTGACAGACCGCTTAAACCTTTAAGCACTCCAAGTACTGATGACAAATCCTTAAATTATGATGATCTAATTCGCCACCTCAACTACTTGTTAAGTAGACAACTGTGAGTGAATGAAAGCTGATTGATCTGATTTGACAGTGGCAAGAACTTGCTTTACAAACATGCTCCTTCTCTAGGAAATTGGAAATTGGTGTTTGTAAAGGTCTGTAGTATTGTGGGGTGCCCTTAGAGGTCTGTAACAGTGTGGGTGCCCTTAAAGGTCTGTAACAGTGTGGGGTGCCCTTAAAGGTCTGTAACAGTGTGGGGTAGATGAGCACACAGGAGTTCAACTTTTGTTTCTTGCATGCATGACATGAATGCTGTGAGACTGCTTTTACAGAGATCTTTTCACGGGGTGAAAATGATGTGGGCTACATCGTTTCTGCTTACACATGGCTATCCCTACTATAGTAACATGACGTAGCATTTCTACTTTGAAAAGGAGTGGGTATCCCATCACAGCTCCTGTCAGAACTCTGCTGCTGTAATTGTAGCACGTTTTTGTGTATTACAGTAGCTGAAGGGCACGTTCCCAGAACTGACAGCAGTTACAAACCAGTTTTTATTCTGCCGCTGTCAGTTGCTGTTTAGGGCAGGCAGATTTTATTGCCTACTGTGGTACCGAACATAACTTTCTTTTGAGGTGCTTAACATTTCATAAGGTTGAATTGTGGAATTCTGACAGTTAATTCACCAAATTATGACAGTTCACCCTCCTGGTTGCTTGGTACATGTTATGAAAATTAGATGTAAGGAGTATTATATTCTCCTCACAAGAAACTTTCACAACATTTCTCGGCAGGCGTATAGCTTAGAAATGAGCTGTTTGTCCTGTTCAGAATCTTGTTGTGATAATACGCAAGTACCTATTTCACTAGACCTCCTATGGATTTAGTTTGAGTTAAATTAAAATATTAAAATATATCCAAGTCACAGAACAAGACGTACACAGTTTGTTAAGCCTTCACTACTGTGTTTTCATATTATTGCCCTGGGTGTTAAAGCCAAGGCTGTGTCATATACTATTAGATGTGAGGGTAGCAGTTTGTCCATTTTCTAGAGCAGATGGTAAAGTGCTTTCTGCAGAAATTACTTTATCAGTTTTCTAATCAGGTGTAGTTGTTTTACTTGTACCTTTACTCATGTCCTTTTAAAGGCAACAGACAAAGTAGATTGTTATTTTTATTTCTGTGCTCTCTAAATCTTTATTCAAATGTGGGGAACAGTGTTTTGCCTTTTTCCTATTATTTAATATGGATGAGTGATCGAAGGATCAGCCAGCCAACAGTAGACTGCCTTATTACTTTAAATTAAATTTATTTATTTATTGACTGACATTTGATTACTGGGAATGTCAAAATATTACAAAAACATTTTAAGATCAATAATTTTTAAATCTTCAAAAGTAATACAAAACATCTACAGTTTAAACAATTATAACAGATTAGACATAATGTGAAAAACATTGATTACGAATAGATACGACTTATATGAAAATGTAGCATTTGGAGAAATTTTAGTTATTTTATTGATAAATTAAAGGTAAGTTAGAACAATACAAATATGAATTATAATATGAAGTAAGAGAAAAAAACAGAGTTATGACATATTTAGAAAGAGAGTCAGGGGAGAGAAAATGATTGAGGTAAAGAAGCAACTAAAGAAGGGATAGTAAAGAGATGTAAGATCCTTGCTCATATTTAGGGATATAGCTTATCCTGGGGTTAAGCAAGAACAGTCTTTCAGAATGGTTTTAAAAGAATGGAAAGAGGGTATTGACCTGATGGATACAAATAAGGCATTCTAGGCCTCTGGTATGAGTGCAGATAATGCAAAACAGACTTGATAGGTTTAGGCATAGAAGAGTTTTTGGTCATTGAATCATAATTACTAATTGGTTACATAGTTTTGCAGAATGTTATTTAGTGCCAGACAAGCAGATGAATGTTGGATAATTTTATAGGTAGTAAGTTGTATATATGGAATAGATGTCCTTCCATATCACTGTTGTAGTATTCTTCACTGAAGGGATTTCTTGCCAAGGATAGCCAAATGTCCAGCCAGTATACCAAAGTCCTTCGATCTTATAGGTATTGCACATCACACATACACTCCCTGCATAAGGTGTTTGCCATAAAGGTGACATACAGATGCACATATTCAGAATATCTCTGCTGCCAGTCTGACACCATTGTCAAATGTACGTTTAAACACCCTTCTGCTGTGCTGGTTACCAACCATCTTCAGCTAAGAGCCCCAGTGGTATTTCTTCTCCTTTTTTCCATTATTGCTGCGTATTTGTGTTCATGTCATCCCAAATGGAAAATGTCAGTGAGGGAGGCAGATTCCCTATAAAGACCATCATGACAAGTGTCTCTTTTGCCTTGATGCTTCCCGCGACCATACACAGTGCTCCATCTTTCAAAAATTTATCCCTAAGACCCTCTATAGTAATTTATTTTCTCTCCCTCCATATACCTTGAGAACGAGCTTGTTAAACTGTAGTCTCAGAGTGCTGTGGCAGAATCCTCCCATCCCAAGGGTCAGCCTTCTTCCACAAAGAAAACCAAAAAATCTAAGCCTGATCCTGCTGCTGTCTAGCCTCCATCAAATGTCTCTCTAGAAGCTATTGAAAGCTGTGAAGACCAGTTGGTGCTTGCCTCATATTCTTCTGCTACATCCCCCATCTGAGGCCAGAATGGATCTGAATTTTCACATGTCTTTGGGGGCTTTTCAAACATCTGTTGTTGACATTGAGGTGGAACCTTGGCTGATTATTTCTGAGTGGCTGAGGGGGATTCCTCAAATTTTGGTATGGGAAGAGATTCATACTATGATAATTGAATCTTGCCAAGGGAATGAAATGCTGAGGGTCATTAAGGTAGACATCCCACTTAAGGAAAAGCAAAAGACTTAACACATTTACCCCATTGCTAAAGATCCCAAATGTGAATGACAGAATTTTACTCAGGGCTTGTTCAGTATCCTAATGGCCCTAATGGACTTGAAGTCTTCTCAAGAGGTGTCAGTCTCTGCTGTTCCTTGGATTTCCACTCCTGTTAAAAGGACAAGGGATCCAGATTCCTTGAAAGAGGACTTAGATTCAGGGAATGATTCCCTATCTTACTCCTCTCAAATTCCTTCTCTTATAGACTATGGTTCAAAGGAAGAGAATTCTTTGAACCCTGATTCCCCTTGGAAGAATTATCCTTTGGGGACAATATTGCTCATAAAATGGAGTACTTTAAGTAGGATTGCTTCAGTTTTCTGACATCCAAAAGGAGTACTATGAGCTTTTACAAATGGAGTAAACTAAGTTATCTGCAGTTCCTCTTGTTTTGGCAGCAGTTTTAGGTAACTTTTCTGCTGCTCTCTTGCTCATAACACTTGGCCCCCAGCCCCTAAGACACCTAACAAATTTTACAAGGTGCCTGAGGACTGCAAGTTTTTGTACAAGTACCCTTCTGCTGACCCTTCAGTGGTTTCACCCTTAGCTAATAAGCCTTCTAAGCTCTTGCCATCTTCTGAGCTTCTTGCTTCTGAATAAGGACATTAGCATTATGGAAAGATTGAGTAAAAAAGTGTATACTGCTGCCACCCTGTCTTTTTGGGCTATTAATTACCAAGCAGACATAACCAGCTATGTCTTGACTCTCCTTTCTCAGGTAGCTAAGCTTGCGTCTGACCTTCCTGATTCTTAAAGGAGAGGTTGAGCTCTTTCCCTGATTGGGTCCACTTCCAGCTCACCCGTCACTCCACAAATGCAGTTACAATGTGACTGATGTGTCTTCCAGGGCTTCTACCTTTGGTTTGGTGATGAGGCATAATTCTTGGCTTCATCTTCAAGCTTTCCATGATGATATTAAAACCAAATTTTTGGATGCTCCTCTGGATAATCAAACTCTTTCAGGGACAGCTGCAGCTGACCTGTTTAAGTCTCTGCTGGATAAGGATAAAGCCATGCAGGACCTCAAGCATATTTTTATCTTACCTATTCTTAAATTCCAGAGGAATTACCCTTTTAAAGCCACCTTCTGAATCCACCTTTATACATTGGCAGTCTCATGAGCTTCCGAAAGGGAAGAAGGGGTCTAGGCATATTCCCCCTGCTAAGTCCACTCAGACTCCTACCTCTCAGAAGCCTTCTTTTCAGGAAAAGCCTGACTCTATTTGACATTTTGCCACCTCTTACTCTTGGCCATGTCCCCTTGTCTCTCCACCTTTTTCTGTCTCTACCAAATTGGCAACAGATCACTTCAGACTTTTAGGTGCTGTCCATCATTCGTCAGGAGTATTTCATGGTCTAGAAATCCCTTACTGCTGTTTCTGGCATTTGGCAACCTCCTCAAGACCAACCTCCTCTTTTCTCAGAGGTTTTGCATTCCGTTTTGTATCACAGTTCAACCTGTTTTACCCACCCAAGTGGGAAAGGGTTTTGACTCCAGCATGTTTTTAGTTCCTCGGAAGGAGGGGACTTTGAGACCAATTCTGGACCTCTCTCTACTCAAAACTTTTCGCAAGGTCCTTTCTTTTAAGATGATGTCTCTTCAGACTTTGTTACCTCTCCTTCTTCCCCAGGCATTCTTGGTGTCTCTTAATCTCAAGCACATATATCTTCACATCCTCATTCACCGTCTCTTCAGGAAATGTTTATGTTTCTCTATTTCTTCCTCTCATTTTCAGTTATCTGCTTTGCCCTTCGATCTTTCTACTACCCTAAGGGTGTTCCCCAAATGCCTCATTCCTGACTGTCTTTTGCAGGCTTCAAGGGAGTCAGCTATCCCACTATTTGGACAATCTGTTTATTCAGGCACCTTCTCCTGGCAGTCTCCTGCAAGATCTCCAAACTACTTTTACAAAGTTTGTGGTTCACCATCAATCTCAAAATATCAGTTATTATGCCATCCCAGGATCATATTTTTCTTGGTTACAGAATTCATATGATTCCCATGTTGGCTCTCTTCCTGATCCCAAATTTTGTCTTTGACAACCTTTTTTCAGTTTCCTTCCTCTGCCCTCTCTAATGGCCAGTGGGTTTCACAGGAATCTTTGGAGTGTGACCTCCAACAGTCACATGCTTTCTATTACCAGGCTCCATATGAGGATGCTCCAGTGGTACTGGAAGTCAGTGTGGCTTCAACATTGCCACCCTCTGGATTTCCCTGTTCCTTTGATTCTTTTTCTCATACTCAAGCTACAGAGAATAATTCAGTAACTCTCTCACAATCTGGGACTACTTTTTCAGGCGCTAATTCCTACTCAGCAACTGTTCACAAACACCTCAGACCAGGGGTGAGGTGCTTCTTGTGGCCGTCTGAAAGTTCAATGTCTCTGGCCTCTCAGCAATTGTCAGGTCATACCTGCATAAAAGAGATGAGGGCTCTGCCAACTTTTCATTCTTTTCCTCCCTGGCCCACTCAATGTCTTCACAGTTAACACCACCAGGATGTGGTACGTCAATAACCACAAATAGGGGTATGAAGTCTTATTTCCTTTGCAGATTAGCTCTTCAGGCATAAGACCTATCTATCGGCTATCAAGTGGCTCTTCAGGTGGTTTATTTTCCATCAGAGCACGATCACCAAAACACAGGCTCACAACTGTATGCTTCACAAAAAAGTTTTCTTGGATGTAGTCCATTGGATCTGACTTGGAAGGTAAACAGCCCTGCCTTTTCCTTGAAGTGAATGTTTTTGTATGCCTTCCCTCCCATTCCTCTGTTGCCATGGTTATGCACAAGATTACACAGGACTCTTAAAAAAGTCTTGTTAGTAACTCTTTTTTGATGCAGACAACACTGTTTCCCCCTTCTTCATCATATGGCCAGGGGCAGTCTCCACAAGTTACTTTACTGGATTGATCTTCTAACATGAGACAAGGGGTGTCTTATTCATCCTTATCTATCCTCTCTTCAACTGACACTGTGGATGATAGGGTTTTGATTCTTTTTAGGCACTTCTTTTCTGAGGACGTGTTCTGGGTTCTGCAGGAGGCCAGGCAACCCACTACCAGAAAATCATATATGTCCAACTGGAAAAGATTTTCAGTTTGGTACCTCACTTGCCATCAGGATCCTTTCTCTGTGGGGCTTCCTCTGGTTCTGTCTTACTTGTGTGAGCTATTCCATAATGACTTGGCATATTATTCAGTTAAGGATCACTTGTCAGCAATCTCCGCTTGTCTCCCCTTGAATCCTTATTTGGTCTCTTGGTTTGAGGTCAAGCAATTTCTTAAAGGTGGCTTTCATATCAGGCCTCCAAGAAAACCTATTCCACCTTCTTGGGACCTCAACTTTGTACTTAATTGACTCAAGCTCCTTTTGAAGCTGCAAATTCAGCTTCCTTGCAACTTTGTACTTGGAAGACTGTTCAGCTATTGGTTCTTACTTCTGCCTAGAGAGAGTCTGAACTCCAGACTCTCATGACTATTCCTCCTTTTTTGATTTTTCGCAGGGGCAGGGTGTTCTCTTTGTACTAATCTTCTTTTGTGCCCAAAATGGATAACAAGTTATCCCGTAATCAGGGTATTCAACTTCCACTTTTTTTCCTTCTGTGCTGTCTGCCAGTGAGAAGATTCTTCACACCTTGGACCTGTATATACAGCTCAGATATTATTTTCTGTAAAACAAAGTTTATTTGCAAGTCTAAGCAGCTTTTTGTTTCCTTTTATCCCAGATTATTGGGTTTGGATGTTTCCAAGCAAACTGTCTCCTCCTGGATTTCTAAGGCCATTTACTTGTTTTATTCCTTTTATGGCAAATGTCTTTCTTTCTCTGTTAAGGCACATGCCTCCTCTGGTGATTTTTTCAAGGGTTTGGATACCAGTTCCATCTTTAAGACAGCTACTTCACTAAGTATTATAAAGTGGATGTTATTTCCAGGTGCAAGGGAAGTTTTGCATGGAGTTTGTGTAGAGTTGGTGGAGTAGGTTCAGCAACTTGATAAAGCTAGGAATATCCTAGTGAAAGCGCTTGTGATACGTGACTTTTGTGGGGTGTTTTTACAATAAAGACCAATTTGCGGAATTATTCGAACTTTGTGGTGTCAGCTTCTTGGTCGTCAACTTGTTCGAAGTTTTGCATGGGTGTTTAGGGCTACTGTGTGCCTTTCTCCAAACCGCCTTCTCCTTAGCTCTTGTACTCTCCCTTCAGTGAAGAATATTGCAAATATGATATGGAAGGCTATAGTGCAGTTGTGTAAAATCTTACCATAACAGTAGATCTCCTTCTCTTCATTGTTGCAGTATTTGCTGCCTCCCTCCTTCTCCCTCTGTTTTACCACTTGAACCTGTATTTTGGCCACCGTCCTGGCAAAGTGGACCTCCCTTACTTTAACTTTTGCAGTTATTTTCCTTCTGGATGTACATGTTCTCCTTTGGGCCTGGGGGTGTTCTCTTCTAATTGGGACAATTCAGTTCTGCGCATTTGCATCTGTATGTCACCTTTATGCCCTACATCTTACACGGGAAGTGTATGTGTGATGTACTGTGCCTATAAGATCTAAAAGTTTGGCATGCTGACCAGAGATTGGGCTATCCTTGGCAGGAGATCCCTTCAGTGAATAATAATGGAACAGTGAAGAGAAGGACATCTATTGTTATCTTACGGTTTTACACAACTTTGCTATACAGTGGTGGATTCTGAAGGGAGTATTTGCTGCAAATTTAGCAACTTTATCATAACATTTTTCAAGTTTAGATTTTTGTGATGCCTGGATGTTAGTAAGGATGGGAGCACCATAAATAAGTAAGGAGAGGAGGTGAGTAATGGCAAGTGCAGATTTAATTGCATTGGTGAAAAACATTTTTGGCTCTGTAAGCATCCCTAGTTTTTGGTGATTTTTTAAGTAATTTTGTATATGTATGTCAAATTTAAGATCATCATCAACTATCAGCCCTAATAATTTGTTATGAGACATGATTTCAATTGCTGTATAATTAAAGGAAAGGATTTTAAATTTTGTTTTTTATAAGAGAGGAATTTGGGGGAAGAAAGATGTTTGCTTTTTTGAGGTTTGAGCATGAGTTACAAAGCCATGTTCCAATGTCTGTTAAATCTTCCTGAGTAATTTTTTAGAGATGAGCCAGGTTGTCAGATGTGCATATGAGTATGAAGTCATCTGTGTATTGTATTAGGGAGGCCTGTTGTGTGGATGTGTGGAGGGTGTTAGTGACAATGTTAAAAGGAAGGGACCAAAGATACTACCTTGTGGTACAGCAGTGGCGACTAGGAGGTATGGAGAGAAGGTGGAGTGCCATTTTACTGACTGATACCTATTGGATAGGTAGCTTTTGAACCATAGAAAGGTATGCAGAGAGAGACCTAATGAGAACATTTGCAGTTGAAGCTTACTGTGACAAACTGTGTTGAAGGCTTTAGACAAGTATAGAAATAAGGAGGACACAGATGTGCCTCTCACCAGGCTGGATAAGGAGAAAGTCACAGTTAGTTGTTTGTCGGGTGGCAGAATCTGCCATATCATCAATGCACTCAAGTCTCTCAACAGGTACTGTTATGACTCCGTCATAGTGCATGTTGGACTGAAGATGTACCTCTTGAGCTATATGAAGAGAGACATGATCAAGCTCGCTGAATATGTGTCCCAGGCAAGTATGTTCCTAGCCTTAAGCAGCAATCAACCGTCGCCCAGAATGATGGCTCAATGCAAACAAAAAATTACTGACTTTAACAATTAGCTAAGTTTCTGGTGGGATCCAATACCTGACAGCCTGGGATCACATGATTGACAAACCATGATGCTTTGCCAGTGATGGCCTGCATCTGTCTCCCCTGGGCTTCACGCTCCTGGCAAAGGCTTTTGCCTCCCCTATAGTGCCTTTTTTAGGCAATGCCATGAGGTCAAAACTACCAACATGAAAATTTCATCAAAACTTAAATTAAAGGTCATGCTATTAAATGCTAGGTGTCTAAACATGAAACTGCATTCATTTCAAGCATTCTTAATCCTGGAAGAAGCTGAAATTTGTGCAGTCACAGAAACCTGGTTCAAAGCTGCAGAGAGCACCCCAGCCATACCAGGTTACTCATCCTATCATTCATTCAGACCCCAAAACGTGGGCAGCAAACCAAAAGGAGGTGGAATTGCATTATATATAAAAGACATACACACCTCTAGGCTGGTCAGACAGTATGATGCACAGGAAATACTCCATGTGCAGTTAACAGTTGACAAGACCCCTATTCAAATCATAGCTAGCTATAGGCCTCCAACTTTGACTCAAAATGCCCATTCTGCCTATCTGGACCTCTTCGAATCTATAGAGATTCAACCCTTTACCCTGATCCTGGGTGACTTTAACTATCCAACCATAGATTGGAAGAAATACTCATGTCAAAACAGAAATGCCCAGAGATTCTTTGATTTTGTCTATGCAAATGCCTTTGACCAGTTGGGTGACACCCCCACAAGAGGTGAAAATATCTTGGACTTGGTATTAACCAACATGAGTAACCACTGCAGCATCCCTACAGTGTCATCATCCTTGGTAAGATCTGACCACATAGCAGTCACTTTCAAAGTCACCATCTCTCCCGACTTACCCCCCCCCCCCCAGCTAGGGTCAAACCAAAAAAAACTTCTCCAAAGCTGATTATAACCTCCTGAGGGAAGGTATAAACAGCTTCACAGCCCCTTCCCCCTCCATAGGAACTGGCACATATGTCCAAACCTACACCAAAGTACTATATGAGCATTGATATAGCTGCATGGAATCAGGAATACCCGACAGAACAAAATCATCCTCCTCAGTGACAACCATATAGCAATCCTTTTGCAGAGCAATAATCACACACCTGGGGAATTATATCCAGAAATAATAATTAGACCAGCTAAAAATATAAAAGAATGTGTAGAGGAGATAGGAAACAACACAGATGATCTTCTTACTGCTTGTATTCAGCCTTTGGTTGAACAGAATACAAAACTAGCTATCATCATAGAAGATAAATTGAACACTACATCACGCAGTAAAGCTCTAATAACAGTTCCTCATAATGAGGAATCCGATGTAATGATAAAGTTTTATGCCATATAACAAATGAATAAAAAGACCAAGGGATGTCAGGAGTAATGACATTGAAGAGAATATGTTTACAAGGAAGCATTAACTGAATAGAAGAGCATTAGGTGGAAACCTTATTACTAACTGTATTCAGGTTAGTGCTAACTCAATCAAATGTTAGATACATAATTTAGTATTGATACCCCAATTGTGACAAATCTTATTGAAGGGAAAGACAGTCAAAGGATAAATTATAAGTTAATGACTAACAAAGAACAAGATGACAGAATGATTATGCCACAGATACTTCACTTGTATAAAATTAGTAAAATAAATTTGGGCTGTCTCAGCACTGCCTGGTCTAAAATTTATGATAGCCTCAAATTAGCACAATGGCAGTCACAAGTTAGACTTACGTATACAGAAATGTTATTACATATTAGCACAAATAAATTGTATATTGCATCATTAAATTGCATGAAAAATAATATATTAAACTCTCGGTGAGATTATTCCATCCAAAAGAATGATTGATTATCTTTTTAACACAGACAGTTTGTTTATATATATCAAGGCAAGCACACTGTGGAAGGACTGCCTTAATGACATGAAAATATTTTCTAAAAATGTAATAACCTAAGTCACAATTTTGTACCAAGAAAAAATTTGGTGAATCTACAGCCTTTCTTATACTCGACAGCAAAATGTCTCAGTTCAACACAATTGGACTTAGTCTGTAAAGTGCTACTTTTGTAATGCTCCTGGGTTAGGTAATAAACACTTCGAGATGAAAAGTCTTATTGATCAATAAAACTAGAAAAAAAAACTGTATTGGAAACAAGGAATCCCAGTGAGTTAACATTCTAGAATTTCAAGAAATATATAAAAGAGGAAGTGGGATTGTTTTGTTGGTCTATAATTCCCTTTCCACAGTTTTTATTCTTGGTTTAACTTCAGTTAAGTCAGTTAGGGTGATATTTTGTTTTCTCAGTCCAAACCAATCTAGACACTTTACTTGAAGTACAAAATGCTCTGCAGTTAGGGGACTTAAGTTGCTAACATAAAGTGGACTACAGAAATGGCAAAACATTCTTTTTTAGAAAAAAATCATTAATATCCTGTCACACCACAATTTATAAATGCATGTAAAGTGTATTGGATATTATATTTAGCAAACTTACTATGATACATAAATAAAGTACATATTTTAGAACTATTAGGGAACTCTCATCACAACTCTGAAGCATTTACTTGAAATGTTCCCTGTCACAACTACTAGATTTAGGAAATTTATCTTTGGTGTAATTATGAATCAATATTTAAGAATATTAGGTTCATAGGTTCATAGGTGTGTACTAGGCTAATGGCCCTGGAGCCTTTACAAGCCTAGCCCATAGGATTACCCTGGCATCATGCCACCCGACTTTAGTTCCCAGTGCCTCTGTCAAGTAGAGCCACTAGAGTGATCCCCGGGGTGAATTTTCTATTTCCCATCCACTCATCAAGATTTTTCTTGAAGACGGCCAGTGAGGCACTCCGCTTGACATGTATGGGAAGTCTATTCCATAGCATGGGCAGTCTCTGGGTTATGAACCTGTCCCTCCAGCTTGTTCTGTTGATTGTGGTAATGAGGTCTCTGGAGCATGTAGTATGGAGGGATTGGGATTTCTTTAGATGTAGCATTTCTAACAGAGCTGGGTCAGACATGGCTTTGTAAGTCAAGCAGAGATCGCCTCTAGGTAGGCGATATGAGACAGAGAATAGTTGGAGTTTTTTGAGTCTGTCCATATAGGGCAAGTGTTTAAGGCCTAAGATCCTCTTTGTGAGGTATTTTTGTGGCCTCTCCGGTTGTTGTAGGTCTCTAGTGAGGTACATGCCAAATGGGGCATTGTACTCAATGATTGACCTAATGGTGGAAGAGTAGAGGGAGACAATGACTTCTCTCTTCCTGGATGCAAAACCCTTAGTAATGACATGTGTCACATAGAAGGACTTTCTGACCACAGTGGCAATGTGGTGGTCAAAAGAGAGGTTGCTGCCAACCTGTGTTCCCAGATCTCTTATGACACATTCTGCATTCAGTATACCACCATCGATGTGGTAATTCATGGGAACTAGGTTTTTCCCAAAGGGGATGATGACACAGTTTTTGGCATTGAGCTTAAGGCCATGGTTCTGACACCAGTCATTGGTCTCAGTGAGACCTTTCTGTAGGATGTCAACATCACTTGGGGAGTTAATTATGGCTCCCAACTTGCAATCGTCTGTGAACTTTGTCAGCCAGAGTCCCTTCATGTTGGCCTGAACTTCAGAGAAGTAGATACCAAACAGGAGTAGACCCAGGACTGAACTCTGTGGGACTCCACTCATGACTGGTCAACAGTCTGACTTGGAGTCAGCTACTTTCACACTGTGGGTTCTATCTGTGAGCCATTTTGCAACCCGCCTACTGATATAGGTGTTGATGCCTAGCTTAGTGAGTTTTTCTATGATTCCTGAGTGTGGAATGGTATCAAAGGCCTTGGCCAGATCAAGGTAGGATGCATGAACTACCTTGCCTTCATCCACAGCTCTAGTGACTGACTCAAAGAAGTCGACCAGGTTGAGCAGGCATGATCTAGCTACCCCTCACAAAACCAAACTGTGTGGGATCCAGAGTTTGGAGGTTCCCTATATCTTTGTTTATTAAGTCCATGATGATGCGTTCTATAGCTTTGCATACCAAACTTGTCAAGCTAATGGGGCAATAGTTCCCAGGGTCTGTAGTCACTCCTCCTTTGTAGAAAGGGATGACTGTAGCAGTGCACCATTCGGTAGGGACAAAGTCTGAAGTGAGGCTGTAATTGAACATGGCACACAGGTGAGGTGCCAGTTCACTCTGTAGATCATGTAGAACACAGCCAGAGATATTGTCAGGTCCTATAGAAGCTGTATTCTTGGCAGTGTTGTTTTAACCTGTATAGCAGTAATACTGGGTGCCTGGCAATCTACTGGTATTGTGATTGGTCCTTTGGTGGGGGAGAGAGGGGTAAAGTTGGCACTGAATCTGTCAGCCAGTATATTGGCAATATCTGTTGGCTTGGTATAGGAGGTGCCACTGTGCAACAGCTCCGAGCAAATCTGGGTATTGCTGTGGAGATTCTTTACATAACTATAGAAGGCCTTGTGTTTGTCTTTACTATCTGCTGCAATTTTGTTTTCATTGCTAGCTTTAGAGGATTTGATGAGGGATCTTAACTTTTTGTTGAGGCTGATAAGGGCGTTTTTCCAGTCTTGGGACTTCACCTTATTTCTCATCAGCTTCCTCCTTCTGTTGTAGAGTATGTTTATGGCAGGGCACCACCAAATTGGATTCCTTTTTTGGAGGAGAGCGTCTTGGTTCTATTGGGTATGGCGAGATCCATGCATTTGTGTACGTGTCCGTACAGGGCATTAGTGTATGATTCAGCAGTCTTGCAGCTGTTCTCCAATTGCATGGGTGCTGTGAAGTTAGCCACCTCTGTTTTTAGGAGCCTAAAATTAGCTTTGGAGAAGTTTTTCATGGTGGTTACATTTGTGGGGGATGGGTGGGAGGGATGTGGATTTCCAAGGTGATTAGTTTGTGATCGAATCTAACCAGGGAGGGATTGACTACTGGTACAAAGCAGCAGTCACCCATGTTAGTAATGACCAGGTCAAGGATGTTGCTACCTCTAGTGGGGGTAAAAATGAGCTGGTCCAGGGCATTGGAATTAATGAATTCCAGAAAATGTTGGACAAGTATATTGGTACATGAGTAGTTTTCCCAGTTAATGGAGGGGTAGTTGAAGTCACCCAGTATAAGAGTGTTAGGTTGGATCCTAATATTCTCCAAGGTGCTTAGGAATGTGGAGTGTGAGTCTTGGTTCATGGATGGGGACCTATAACAGGCTACAACTTGAATTACTGTCTTACCCAATGTTAGCTGCACCTGAAGTATCTCTGATACGTCATGTTGGGCTACCAGTCCAGAGGTGTGTGCATCCTTTATGAATATGGAAACATCACCGCCTTTGGAGCTTCAGTCCAAGTTCTGGAGCTGAAAGGTATGGAATGAGTTATAGCCTGATAGTGTAGGGGTGCTTTGTGCTCCCTTGAACCAGGTCTCTGTAACAGCACAAATGTCGATGTTCTCCATTTTAAGGCGTGATTTGAGTGAGTGCACTTTGAGATTTAAACTTCTAGCATTGAGCAGCATGACCCTCAATTTGCATTTGTTTATAGATGTTACAGTGGTAATTTGGTCTTTGGAACACAGCCTAAAAAAGGCACTATAGGGGTAGCAAGAGCCTTGGCCAGTATCTGGAAGCCCAGGGGTGACAGATGCAGGCCATCTCTGGCAAAGCATCTAGGTCTGTCAATCATGTCATCCCAGGAAGACAGATACTGGATCCCCTTAGAATGACACCAGAAATTTAACAAATTGTTGAAGTCAATCATTTTGCCCTTGTACTGCAGTATCATTCTGGGTAATGGCAGTATGCTACTCAGGGCTAGGGTCATACCTGCCTGGCCTACATAACCCGAGAGCTCCTCCATGTCTCTTTTCATGAAGTCCAGGGAGGTACATCTCAGGTCATTCACACCCACATGTACCTTGACAAAGTTATATTTGTACCTGCTGTTGAGGGACCTGAGTGGGTGCACTATGTGGCAGATCATGACATCTGACAGGCAGCTGACTGTTACTTTCTCCTTATTCAACCTAGTGAGTGGGACATCAGTGTGCCTCACTATCAGTCCACCTATGACTAGTGTGTTGGGCATGCTGTTTTGCATTAGGGTCTTTGGTTGGGTGTCACACTGTTTAGGAGAGTTATGTATCTCATGATTAGTGTTGTGTTGTGGTGGTCGAGTGCATTTCTGCTTTGGAGGTCTCTGCTGTTTGGGTAGATTTTTATTGAGAGCCTCTGTGAAGGTGGGTGTGTGGTTTGTGTTTTTATGTGAAGGCATTGCTGGTGTGTGTTCTGGAGGGCTATGTGTTCCATGTGGTGTGGTGCAAGTGTTGACCTTTTCCTCTTGACCAGCTATTCTGGTCTTGGCTGCAAAGTGCATGGCTTCCAATTTGGATATATAAGTGCATCTCTTACAAGTCTGAGTGTTGGGATGTAAGAGGAGAGGGTTGTCAGTGTACATGAGGCACATGCTACATTGCTTCAGGATGCCCAAGCTCACCAGGCTAACAAGAGAAAGCACAGGAAACTGACCTTTAGACATGCCTGGAGGGGGTGGCCATTAATAATAAGTACTGGAGATGTTTCCTTGTAGAAAGTTTAGTGCTGGTAGCACTGTTTTGTGCTACAATAATTGCTACAAGAAGTCCGGTAAAGTGCTAGACTGATAAGCTAGTAAAAGTGCAGATATATAAATAGATCTTGCAAATCTAAGTTAGATATATGTACAATGTCAGAGGACAGCTCCTAAATTACAGACACTGTCTGTATTGCTAATGAATTTAATACGTTTTTTTACAGTTGTAACAATATTAACAGAAAATATTAAAGAACTGACAGTCCAGCTTGGGGATTCTTGCTCAACAATAACTGAACAAATTGTATTTCTGACCTTAAATAAAATATCCCAGACAGTATCCCTGCTATCGAAGTATGGGATATTTAATAAACTTTTGTGCCATCATATTGCACCACATCCATGGAAATGATCTCATATTACTCCAATTTACAAAACTGGAAGGTGGGATAACATTAAGTATTATAGATCCATTAGTGTGATGTCTTTTCGGATAAGTGCTTTGACAGGTGTATATTAGAAATAAATTTAATAATCACATGGTACTTTTAGAGGTAGAGCTACTCTAATTACCCTTGCAGATTTCTATAATCAGACTGTTCTGTAACCTGACGAATGTTTGCCCACAGGTGTAATATATGTAGATCTTGCAAAGGCTTTTGATTCACTGACTTTTCAGCAACTCATAAAATATTGAGCAACAAAAAGATCAATTTGTACAAATTTGGGTGGATGATGTTTTGGCTTGCCAAATTAAATTGAATGCAGGTGTCCCTCTTGGGATTAATGAATACATCTTAATTGCTCTTGTTTTCAAGCTTAAAGTTGATAAGCTAGCCAAATGAATGATGTAACTGTGAACTTGACCTTTTTTCATTTTATTTAAGCTTTGCTTGTTTAAGACTGTTTATTCTGTTGAAGTTCCATGCTTTTAGGAGCAAAAGTGCTCTATAAAGTTATATTTGGATTGCCTATTGGCCATGCTGGTGTTTTGGTTACTGGTGATTTCTACCCGATTTCACTGTTTGGATTTTATTGGTTATAATAAATGGAAGATCGTCAGAATATTTACCATTAACTCTGGAATCCCCTCAGAATTCTGTATTGGGTCCCATTTTATTTAATGCTATATTTTTTACAGTTCGAAAAAGGAACATTGTTATCTAAATAAATATACAGATAACAGCAAGATTGGCTTTGTAGTAACTAATGACAGTGATACATGGCTGAAATTTCTTCTTGGGCTAAAAGAAACTGGCCTGAATTTCAGCCTGGATAAATGTTGTGTCGTGTACTTCAAGAGGCCAACAATAACAGAATCTATCATTCTGTTATTTACTCCACTGCAAGATATGGGCTATAACAAAAGTTGTGAACTACTATAACTACTCTCTTTTCTTTCAACACACATACAAATTTAATTGCTTGTCAAACTAGGAAACTGCTTTGCATAACAGTTACAGTTTGGCAACAAGAGATGCTTATGCCTAAAATCATTATTTAAGATGTATATACAATCATTCTTGGACTATAATAATATTTTTTGTATCTATAGCAAAAAGCAGCTAAGAGAAATAGAGTTGGTACACTAGTTAAGCATGGCCTCCGGAACACAACCGATCACCACTCCCACTCACTTCAACAATAAACATAAGCAGGGGAACACAATAGACTGGATACTCACTTTTATGCCAGGTAAAATCTCTATCTCTGGGATTTTCTCAGAGTTTTTAATTGACCATCTCCCTATATTTTATATAAAAAAGCAAACAAAAATGCAGAAACAGCACCACTTTAATGTGTACTGTAACCTCTCAAATTTCAACAAAGACTCATTCATCACATAGCTAAAACAGTATAACTGGACGCACCTAAAGCACCTACCACATAATGACATTGTTTCTCACTCCAAGAATGTATTCCTAAAAATTCTAAATGAACTATCCCTACTTAGAAAACATGAGTTAAGTCAAATCCTGCCCCCTAGCTATCTAAAAGTCTAAACCATGTCATGAAACATAGAGATTCTGCCCGGAAAATTTGGGCCACAAATGAAACTCAAACTATCAGAAATTCAGAGAGGTTAAAAACAGAGCCAAATACCATACTAAATTAGGCAAAAAATATATTACACCAACTTCAAAATAAAAATTATCAGAACCCCAGATTACTCTGGTTTTCCATAAATCAACTTCTAAGTCCTAACCATTCAACACAGCTTTTACCTTCACTCAAATCTCGTAACTCAGCTCACACTGCTAATGGATTTAATTCTAACTTCATTAAATCAGTCTCTTCTTACTTAATAGCTCTACTCAAAACAATGCCTTGAACACCTTGCAAACTCTAATAACTCCCCATACACCATCTCTAAGGTCAGCCCCCATTGCTATCATTGAAATGCTACTGCTTAAAATAAAACCCACCTTCCTATAGCAGGAGACAATCTACTTAGTTAATATCTAAAATTAGCAGCAGAGGACATTGCTTACCCTGTCTTCTTTCTAACAAACTGCTCTATCAATGAATCTTATGTACTTTTGCATGGAAAAAATGTCACATCCTCCCCATCCATTAAGGTGGTTATTCTACTGAGCTCTCCAGTTAGATCCCCATTGCCATCCTCTCCCTTCTATCAAAAATACTTGAGAAGTACATTCAGACCCATCTCCTACACTATATCACACAAAATGCACTCCTCTCTCCTTTCCCCACCAGTGTATATCCACTCCCCTCTGTATCTTTACTAATACTGTTAGCTCAAAGAGAAATGATAGTAAACTTGCACCTGCTCTCTTTCTTGATTTATCCAAAGCGTTTGACTTGTCTTCCACCCTATACTGTTACAGAAAGCTCTCAAATCTAGGCCTTTACAATTCCTCTGTATTCTGTTTTTCTAGCTACATCTCTAACAGACTCCAGGTAGTAAAATGGCTCATTGACATCTCATCCTTTCTCCCTATTGCAGTTGGGATCCCACAAGGATTCATACTGTGACCTATCCTGTTCAGCATCTTTATTAATGACCTTGCACTGGCCAGTAAGAATGTTGCCTTAGTACAGAATGCAGACAACTCTACTGTTATCTGTTCATTGACCAACTTTGATTTCCCACAAAAACTCACACAGAAATCCTTTACTTCTATAAAAAAACTGTCTGACTACCTCACAGCTTTTCTTAACCTGCAACAAAACAAAACTAATTCTCTTCACTCACATACACATCATGATAAAAAAGCATCCTTCATTATTACCTCTTCCAAGAATACCAAAATAGAAATTGTTACACAAAAGAAACAAGATTTGGGCCTCATGACTGGAAAAAGGCAACGGTCATCCCTCTGCACAAAGGTGGGACATCTACTGACCCTGGAAACTACAGATCCATAAGTCTCACTAGTCTTATATGTAAAGTCATGGAAAGAATTATCATGGAGATAATCAACAGAGATATAGTAAACCTCCAGACACTGGACTCAACCCCGTTTGGTTTCGTCAAGGGCAGATTATGCCTACTCAACCTGGTGGACTTCTTTGAGAAGGTCGCCAAAGCAATGGATGATGACAAAATCATTCACACTGCCTACCTTGACCTGGCCAAGGCATTTGACACAATACTCCACTCAGGCATTGTTGACAAATTCAGGTAGTTAGGTACAAACCCATATGTCACCTGGTGGATAGCCAGATGACTCACAGACAGGACCCAGGAAGTTAGAATTGGGCAGTCCGCTACTACAATGAGGCCAGTCACAAGTGGAGTCCCTTAGGGATCAGTCCTTGGACCGCTCCTTTTTCATATTTACCTCTCAGAAGTCAAGGCCAATGTCAGTGGTCTCTCGCAGGAAGAATTAGACAGTAGGGAGTACTGCTGGATAGTTAAATTGAATGCTAGCAGCCCACCAGGACTTAAGAAAAATTTTAGATATATTTGAAAAGAAAGAAATTGAAGCATTGAAGCATGCAATATTTGTTTTTTTGGCCTTGGTTACATAATTGTTTTTACAACTGGTCTTAATTATGTCAATTATTTAATTTTATATATATATATATATATTATAATAAAACCGTGTTAAAAAAGAAGAAAACTAAATATAAAAACAAACTTCTTAATCTCAATGAGGAAAAACTGTAAAAACTATAGATACTAAAAATAAAAACGCTTAACTATCTGTTTGGTGTCAGCGTTTTTATTTTTAGTATCTACAGTTTTTCCTCATTGAGATTAAGAAGTTTGTTTATATATATATATATATATATATATATATATATATATATATGTGTGTGTGTGTGTGTGTGTATATATATATATATATATATATATATATATATATATATATATATATATAGCTGTTTTTTTAATTCAGTCTGCAGAAGTCTAACATTAGATGAAAGCGCTTACTAAGTGATTTGTCATGGATTATTAAAGAAGCTGAAGATTATTGAGCTCTTTTGTTCTTTTTTGGTGTTCAGTTTTGCTATATACAACTTTATTTGTCCGTTTTTGTTTTATTGATAAAAATACTGCAAGCTAAATTTAAATAATTTCAAACAAGGTATGCAACTTGCTCTCAAAAGTTCATTGTTGTTTTCCTTTTATGGCAGTGTCAATTTAAATATTTAAATGCACCAGTTAAACTGTCTAGAATGTTCATGGATGCTGCATCTGTTTTTCTGGCAATGCATTTCAGGGTCTGTCAAGGACTAAGTACACATTTTGGGGAGTTTCCTGCTTTGCTGGGCTTTGCATGGCTTGTGCAATATTTCTGTAGGGTATTATGCCAGTGCCAGGTTATTACTTCAGCAAAGTCTAAATCTGCATCTTCTTCTTCCCAGGTGTAATTTGGTTGCTTCAAGCTGAAACTTATTTTTTTTTACTGTTTTAATTTATATTGTTTGGTTTTGATATGTTAATTGATCATTCTACTGTTGTGAATATTGTTGTAATAAAGTAGTGAAATGTGAAAAAACAGGTTTCTTGCATAATAATTTAGATTCTGCACTATGGATTTAAATTGGAAGGTTTTTCCAGTGTCTAGGCAGTGATATTGAAATAAAGTTCTAAAGTGTTAAAGCTTTGAATTTTATGTGTGAGGAGGGCCAGCCTTAGCAATTGTGGAGCCCAATTCAAATAATTTTGGTGGGACCCCAATTCTGGTCTCTAGTCTACCACCATGTCTCTCCCTCTACATGCTGGCTTCTTGAACTTAAAACTATTTCAGATTAGGTATTAGGAATTTATGTTATTACTGTGCATTAAAATAAAATAATATGTTTATTTACTAGCTTATATTTTTCTCATAAGACATGTTAAAACAGAAGTAAACTACTGGACTCTTGGATTACCCCCTAATCCAACATCCTCAGTAATTCCTCTCTCAAGGTCTGATTAACTCACTCAAAGACACTATAAGGAGCCTGTTTGATGGACCACCAAGGCCCTAAATCAACATAGTGTTTCAACAGATGGGAGCAATCTAGCTTACCAATAAACATGTTTCAAACCTCTGTAGTACTGTCTGGGTTTCCTGAACCCAGGTAAGAGATAGCTGCTCTTTTATATTACTCTCCTACCCACTATTTTTTTTTTATTTTATTGTATTTTATTTCTCTGTCTTTTACATCTCTCCCCTTTCCTGTCTTCCCCTCATTTGATGCGTGCTATACTTTCCCTCACATCCCAAGCCCTAAAGTTTTGCATACTGGATATTGTATATTATACGATAAATGTGCATTACTATTCCAAAAACAATCATGCTAATTGGACAGCCCCGTCAGTGTGCCTGGTGTAAATTGAGCATATATGAAAAGAAAAAATCTGGCCACTGAAGTACCATTGAGTGGCCAGACGTTCTATTGGCATATGCTGAGGGATACAGCAAAATGTAAGAAAATCAGGTACGTTCTGCAAAACTAAACAAACAGAAAACTGCCTAATTTTCCTTAAGCTTAGGCTGTCTTTCATAAATCTCTATTTTTTTAATACTTAAAAAAACAGCAACAGAGATTCAGTTTCTCCATCATTTCCTCTGAACTGATGTACTGTGAAAATGTGAGAACATAAGTCCCATACACATGTGCATTGCATCATTCTAGGGAAGACAATGCCAAAGAAAAGTGAAGGGCCCTTATTCAAATACATTATGTAAGAAAGGTAAACAATTTCTTTCTTAAATAATGTAATTGTACAATAACAATAATCCACTCCTGCTTGTAGGTACATCAGGATTTACCATCGGTTGGCTCTGTTTAATTACTCAGGCTTCACCCTCTAGATCAAACCACACCAGCCATGAGTAAATCTTGATATACCCATGCACAGTCATGCTTTATTGTTTAATTATTTTCTTCACAGAAACAGTATGCTATACGATGTTAAGACAGTGTGCAGGTACTATTCTTACCTATGTCACGACTGAATTTTTGTATCACATTTACTTATGATTGGATTCATTTATGTTACATACTTTGCTGACTTATACTTCTCTGCTTGATTGTTCTTGCATTACCACTGTTGCACTGATAGTTATTAAATATATATTTTTTTGGTTGTTTTCTGCTGTGTTACTTTTATAACACTTTCAGCCAAGTGAATGATTTTTTTTATCCGACTTCGTCTGTCACCACTCAGCGCATACAATTCATGTTTCACTTCTCAGGGATTATTTTGCTCTTGTCTTTGACTACAACAGGCATTTATCTGTCATTCTGCTAAACTGGTAATATTCTGTCACAAGTCTTGGTGATCAGGTGTTACTTCTCATCACACTATCTGCATTATTGTTTTTACTACTGTTTGTTTTCATGATGTATGAGCCTGAATATTCCACAGCTATTTCATGTATCTATTCATTAACAACAATTCATACACCCCATATCATCAAGAGAATTTAAAAGGTAACAGTGCCTCTCTTTCAGTCTAAAAAATGAGCCTGACCTTATCTGCTGACACAGTAACAAGAGTAGTGCAGAAAACCAAATGCTTAATCCATCCAGTATTGAGTTGAAAACACTGTTGAGCACTCAGCAACAACAACTGACTGCTACGGGAATGTGTAACAAAACAAACCCAGTGACTACCATGGCAACTGTAAAGCTGAATCAAAGACACTCAAAATCATTCGAAAAACAACTCACAGTATGAAAATGAAAACAAAATGCTTAATGCAGACAGGTAAGCGCTTTTACAGTATTAGACTGCTTCATCAGATCTAAAACCCACAAGCCATTAAACCTATTTGTACATAATTCAACAGATAATTGGCAGTATTACAAACAATTGGGAAACAGCAATTAATGAAGTAAAAAGTAATACAAACTATACAAGTGTGTATATACTGCAACCAAATAAAAACATACTCACAAAAAATAATCCTAAATCAGAAAACTAAACTCAGAATACATAAGTGCAAATGCAGAATGTAGCCAAACATCAAATTAAAACAAAATTAAGTCACATAACAAAAATGCCAGAAAATAGGTCTACCTATGACATGACACCATCATCCAATCAACATAAACAATAAAGTAGTGATAACAGTGCCTTAAAATCTGTATACTAAATAAACAAAAGCAAAAACTAGTAAAAGAAAATCAAATAATATGAAACATATACCCTAGCCTAAACAAAAGCACAACATATCTAATAAAATATCAGTGATGAAGAGAAAGTGGTTTAAGCATAGGTTTAAGGGAAACAATATTTAGCCCTGGTGCCTTGTAGGATTGTAATCATAGTATCCACTTCGGTTCATTAAGTTCGGTCTTATTCTGGATATCACCACCCCTCAATCCTGAGGCAATTAATTCAAGAGCAAAAAATGTAAATGTCTGATGTTGTCCATGCTCATGACCAGCCAACGCACTGCTCAGCTTGTCATTCCTGATATCCCTCAGATGTTCAAGGATCCTCTCCCTGAAACATCTGCTGGTCTTGCCTATAAAGAACATAAAACAAATTTCACAATACGCATGTTGTTGTTGTTGTGTCTTTCGGCTTTTCCCGGTTAGGGGTCGCCACAGCGGAATTCCAGTCCGATAATGATTGGCAGTTGATTTTTACGTACAGAGTTGTCAGCTCTGATGCACAACCTTCAATGAAGATACGCCCATTCACGCATGTCTCCATGCAGAAGACGCTCTAGCTGAGAATCGAACCGGACAGCGTCTTACTGGGAGGCGATAACGCTACCGCAGCACCACCACCGCAGTGTTCACAATACGCATAATAAACTAAATCTTTAGATGTACAATCAGCATAAAATGAACAATTAATACAATGATATAGACCTGGATGTTCAAAAAAAAACTATTAGAATAAATAAAACTGCACACCTTACATCTCCTGCAAGGGAAAGTACCCCTGTGCTGAGACGAGAAATGACAAGTATCTAAACTAAATGACTTATAACATAACTGTCTCTTCAATGAAGAATTATTATGAAAACAAAACTTTGGTGTTGCACCAACAATTTTCCTAAGCTCAGGATCATTGAGTAATATACCCCAGTTGTTCCTCACAACATCACAGACCAAATCAATATCACTAGAATAGGTAAAGAGACACTTCAAATCTCTACGTTGTCAAGGCATAATATCATCACCATGGGTACGCAGTGGTAAAGTAGAAAAATAAGGACTTGTTCTATTAAATCACTCAGATCTAATTGCTTTTATACAGGCATCAATCTCTTGTGTGGAATACCCCCTGCACAACAAATCTCCCTTAAGACTAGCAAACACCTGCTCTAAAGATTGGTTGTCAGTGTGCAAGCGCATAGCTCTAAGGAACTGTCCCCTAAGAATATTCCTAGGAATGTGCCTAGGGTGCATACTGTTTTTGTGCAAAATGGAATTCTTCTTGTAGGCTTTCTTAAACATCTCTGTCTTAAAACAACCTAGAGAATCCCTGCTAACCATTACATCAAGGAAATCTATAGAGTCAGGAGAAACATTAACACAAAAAATAAGTAGTGTTCTATAAATAATCAACAAACTGATAAAGCAACTCAGATGTCCCCGTCCACAAGAAAAAAAGTCATCCACAAAACGCTTGTAGTGGATGATATGTGAACAGAAAATATTTTTCTGAAATACCCAATTATACTCCCAATAAGCTAATACTAGGTTGGTGTAGCTATTGGCACAAGCCATGCCCATAGCCACACCAACCTTCTGTAGATTATAATAGTTCTTCCCAAAGATAAAGACATTATTCTCCAGGACCAACTCCAATAGAGAGCACAGAACTTCAATTTTATGGTTCAAAAAATGCATTGTACTGATAAAAAAGACCTCACATATTCAATATCAGTGGCGTTAGGAATAACTGTGAATGAAGAAGTAACACCCATGGCCACAAATAGTAAACCCTGGTCATCAGTCAACTGATTAGTACCTCTGTATAAATCAATCAAAAAATCTTTAGTGTCTTTAAGAACAGTGTCTTCATTATCCAGCACAGGGTGTAATGATTTCTCAATATAAATGGAAAGAGGTTCCATGATCCATCCCCTGCCTGAAACTATTGGGCAGATTGGGGGTCTAACAGGATCCTTGTGTATCTTGGGAAGACCATAGAGAATGGGGATTACTGAGTGGTTGACAGAAAAATATTTGAACAAATCGTCAGCAACCATTGCCGTCATAAATAAATCAAACAGTAACAAAGAATCCCTCTCAGTTATGGCAGTCACTTGGTGCTCAGAAATAAGAAGGTAAGTGGCAGCATCAGTCAAAAGATCTTGCATACCTGTGTAATAAAAATCCTTATCCATTACTATAACACTGCCACCCTTATCAGCTGGTCTAAAATTGAACTCAGTCTCTTAAGTTCATGCAGAACTGGATATTCCCTTTCTGTCAAATTATAAAAAGATGAAGTATGCTTATTGGTCAAAGCTAATCTAATCTGCTTTTCACAAACTGTAGTGAATGCCTCAACAATAGGGTGTGGCTCCAGAATGAAAGTGCTGGGTCTCTTAAAAACATTGTCAACCAAAGATTCAGTAGAAAAAATTAGCGAAAGAGACACGTTTCTAGCAAACATTCTGATATCAGTTAAAACTTGAACAAAATCTGACCTCTGTGCAGGCACAAAGGACAGCTCTTTACTTAATAAAGTCATTTATTCTGAGGTAAGAGTGACAGAGGAAATATTAAAAACTAAACTATTTATGTTTTGCTATGTGTCACCATCCTTGTATACCTTTCCATCGATTGTTGTTTCTGACGCATATGCCCTCTTCTCTTCTGACTCCTTGACCTCCCTTGCCTTCAGTCTACAGTTATAGGAAGAGGCTCAGAAAGGGAAAAAGGGGGGGGGGGCAAAGCAGAATTGGATGTACCAGCCGCCCATTCAGGAATAATTGCTACATCACCTGCGTCCACAACAGACTCTGCTGAGGATACAGGCATTTCAGTGACTGTAGTCAATGTACTGACAGCATGTAACTCATGATGCTCCACAGCCATTCAGCTCTCCCTGGCTCTCACTACTGAGGATACAAGAGTCTCAGTAACTTTAGTCGATGTACTGGTAACATGCAACTCATGGTTCTCCACAGCCATTTGGCTCTCCTTGGGCCATGAAAAAAAACAAGTCTTTCCTTTCTTTCTTTATCATAAGTATGTTTTTATTTGGTTGTAGTATATACAAGCTTGTATAGTTTGTATTACTTTTTACTTCATTGATTGCTGTTGTCTAATTGTTTGTAATACTGCCAATTATCTATTAGTGAATGATATATAAATAGGTTTAATTGTTTGTGGGGTTTAGGTCTAATGAAGCAGTCTACTTCTGTGAAAGTGCTTACCTGTCTGCATTAAATGTTTTTATTTTCATACTGTGAGTTGTTTTTCAAGGGATTTTGAGTGTCTTTGATTCAAATTTACAGCTGCCATGGTAGTCGCTGGGTTTGTTTTGTTATGCTTTTACTTTATTTACCATCAGCGACTTTTACCCGATCTCGATACTATTTTCTTTAGTACTGGAGTGTGATCAGCTAGCATTGTGAGACACACAAGAGGCATGAAGCCGCAGTTACTAAAATAAACTTGTAACTACTATGGGAGGGTGATCAGCTAACACTGTGAGCCATACAGGAGGCATGAGGCTGCAGGTACTAATAAAACTGTACATGTAATTACTATAGGAGTGTGATCAGCTGGGTCTATATCACGTTATTGAAAGTTTACTTAATCGAATCAATAAAGGTCGAACTTTATTGATCAGTTAAGTAAAACATCGAATAACATAAAAAAAAAAACAAATTAAAAAAATAAATAAATAAATGGCGTAAATGGCCCCCACACCTCCCCACTTAAATATACCAACTCCAAGACCTCACTACATTAAGGTAAATGGAAATCTCCCCTTACTGAGATTTCCGTTTACTTGTTCTTCACTTTCGATATTGTCATGCTGACAATATCAGATTCGATACTGTCAGCTTATGACAACGTGAAGTAGACCTGATCAGCTAGCACTGTGAGCTGTACAGAAGGCTTGAGGCTGCAGTTAGTAATAATAATGGACTTGTAAATACTATGGGAGTGTGATCAGCTAATATTGGTAGCCATACAGGAGGCATGAGGCTGTGATTACTAATAACACTGGACTTGCGACTACTATAGGAGTGTGATCAGTTAATACTGTGAGCATAACAGGAGGCATGAGGCTGTGGTTACTAATAATACTGGACTTGTAACTACTATGGCAGTGTGGCCAGCTAACACTTTCAGCCATACAGAAGGCATAAGGCTGCAGTTACTTATAATATGGGAATTGTACCTACTATGGGAGTCCGATCAGCTAACACTGTGAGCCGTACAGGAGGTACGAGGCTGTGCTTACTAATTATATTGGAGTTATAACTACTATGGGAGTAAGATTACCAGTACAAAAATGCCTTCCAGTTTGTTGTAGTGTCTCCTTGGCAAATCTCTAGGTCATGTACGACGCAAGGATCCTGTCAAAGGGCCACCTGAGAGAGTGGGGCTTTACTGGGCCAAATTGCTCAAATTGGCTTAAGGCTGACCATGTATTACATTAGTGGCACATAAAGGTTTAATGCTGTCAGCTATGTTAACAGCTAACAGCAGTTAAAGCTCATCATTGCCAACCGCATGATATGATAAAAACAGTCTGCCTCCGATAAAACAGTGTGAGATGACAGTCTGCGTCCAATATAACAGTGTGAGAAAACAGTCTGCCTCTGATATAACAGTGTGAGATGACAGTCTGCCTCCAATATAACAGTGTGAGGTGACAGTCTGCCTCCGATATAACAGTGTGAGATGACAGTCTGCCTGTGATATAACAGTGTGAGATGACAGTCTGCCTCCGATATAACAGTGTGAGATGACAGTCTGCCTCTGATATAACAGTGTGAGATGACAGTCTGCCTCTGATATAACAGTGTGAGATGACAGTCTGCCTCTGATATAACAGTGTGAGATGCAAAAGAGACCAAGGACATCTAGTCTTTCATGGCATGACATTCCTTTGCTGGCTGAAATTCTTTTAGTGAATTTTCATTGTACACATTCTAGAGACATCAGGTATGCTTTGGAGTATGAATATAAAGGTTAATTGTACTCAGTGATGGGTTTTATGTAAGGAGTTTGCAGGCTCACAGGTAGACGAGGTGACTTGGTGCTTGTACATTTATACAAGAGGCCCACCAAGTTCACTGTTTTACTTCTCTCTAAATCACCATTGCTGCTAAAACAAATGTTCTTCATTACTAATATGCCAACATCAACCACAACCAATTGAAAACTTCATAGAGTAATAGGACTGGTAATTCATAAAGGACCAAAATGCACCTTCACCTTGCACTACTTATGATTCACATTTAGACCACTGACATTAAACCACTCAGACATGATAACTAAGTCACTGTTTGATAAAATACAGCTGTGAACTTGCCATAACAATAGATATTTTAATGATCACTACTGTTCTAATGATCATTACTTAGCTATATGGGTTATATACTGCTAAGGATATAACAGCCAGCCAGCTTCCAAAGCTTCATGGCACCTTCCATGATCCAAACCAAAGAAAAGCCAGCAGTAAAGGTGGAAACCCACAGTTTAATGCATATAATAAAAGATCACATAACAAGGTAGAGGGTGATAAGCCCAGCTACCTGCCCCAAACCGGTTTCAGCTGTAATAGCCTTCTTCAGTGAGTAAACATAAGCAAACAAGAAATCCACGTATATATATATATATATATATATATATATATATATATATATATATATATATATATAGTACATAAAACAGTTCATTGGTGCATTCATAATTGGTCATTAAGCCCAGGTGGGAACAAAGCCCCTAACTTAATAATCCATTTACGTTCCTTAAAATTAAGTATAACATGCCATCCTGATTTGTTCCTACCCACAATACAATCTGTAACAGTGAAATAAAAAGATGCAGTATTGTGTTTGCACACATGTTTGTACAAAGCATTAGTAGGACGTTTATTCCTGATATCACTAAGGTGCTCCCCATTCCTGAATCGAAAAGGTTTAGAAGTTTGTCCCACATAGAATGAGGAGCATGAACAAGTGACCAATTAGACAACCCATTCTGTGCTGCAATTAGCCCAAAAGTTAATGTTCAAAACCACCAATGTGTTGCGACTACTGAATTCCCTCGTTTTCTGAATCCTAGAACAGTGAGTGCAATGTCCACATGGCATACAGCCTATCAATGGGCCACCTGTGAGTGTACGTTGAGTGGGAACCATAGAACTAGGTCCCACCCTCTTATAATGACTAAAGAGGGAACCCAATGTATGTCCTCTTCTAAATGAAAAAGAGCATCTATCACCCAAAAAAGGGTGTAATCTCGCCTTGGCCATAAGAATGTTCCAATGTCTATTAATTATATTCATAAACCCCCATGTATTGCCTCCGTATGTGGTCACCAGATAAACCAAAGGATTAGAAAAACCTCTTGGTTTGTCCTTATATTGTAAAAGCTTGGTTCTGTCTTGAGTGGAAGCCCAGTGACAAGCTGTGCTAATTGTACCAGAAGGGTAACCTCTCTCACAAAAATGTTGCATCAAATCCTCCCTAGTATCTTCAAATGTTTGCTGGCTTGAACAAATCCTTTTTATCCTGAGGAACTGTGATTTGGGGATATTCTGGATGATATGTCGAGGGTGGAAGCTAGTGGCATGCAAAAGTGAGTTATACTCGGGGAATTTCCTGAAAACCCGTGTGGCTAAGGTATCATCAGGATTCCTGCTAACTTCAACGTGAAGGAAAGCTATTTTTGATTTATGAAAATTCAGTTTAAATTCAATTCCCCATTTGCTGTCATTAAGATAGCCAATAAACTCATGTAAGTATGTTTCATCCGACCTCCACACCACCCAACAATCATCCAGATATCGCCTCCAAATATCTATTTCATCAATATATAAATTATGACTGGAGTCATAGATTATAACCTCCTTGATGTAGGCCATAAATAGGTCAGCATAGATGGATGCAAAAGAGGCACCCATTGCTGTACCCTTGACCTGCCAAAAACATTGGTCCTGGAAGTAGAATACATTACTAGTAAGAACATATTCAGCCAGGCATACTAAAAAAGTATTAAAGCCTGGTTGGTATAAACCAGATCTTCCCAACCAAAATTCCAAAGCCAGCAAACCTGCCCAGTGGGGAATATTCGTATAGAGAGAGGTTACATCCAGGGTTCACATAAGCCAATGAGGCTCCAATTGCATGCCAGATATAATATCCAAAAACTGAGTTGTATCCTGAATTCTAGCCCGTACCATAGATAGTAGTGGTTTGAGATAATGTGTTAAATATTCAGAAAGTGGTTCAGTTATGGATCCCTGCCCTGATACTATTGGCCTACCAGGAGGACATCTAGCGTCCTTATTTATTTTGGGTAATAAGTAAAAATACTGTTTATTCAGGGATGAAACCAACAATTGATGTCTAACAGAATCAGTAATGATGCCCTCTTCCTTGGCTTGAGTCAAAAAGGAATCAGTCTTGGTCTTAAAATGATTGGTTGGATCCAATGGCATAGCCATATAATACCTGTTATCACCAAGTTGTCTTAATGCTTCCTCATTGTAATTGACCCAATCCTGAACCACTATTGCACCACCCTTGTCTGCTGGTACAATGACAATCTCCTTGTTATTCTTAAGATCCTCTATACATTGTACCTCCACCTTGGAAAGATTGTTATAAGAATCCTGAAATTCCCTGAGGTTACAATGTAAATCTTTTAGGACATTGGCCTGAAAAATGGATACTATATGTGACATAGGTGGAGTAAAAGTAGACCTTTTGAATCTAAACTCTGGAACTTCCTGAGTGGTATCATTTGCAAAAAACAATTTAAGATTAAGCAAACGACAGAAACTGACCACATCCTGTGCTAAGGTATATTCTGGAACAAAAAAGCCAGGGACAAAATTGAGGCCTTTGTTTACAACTTTAATTTTTAAATCGGAGAGGTGTACAGAGAAAATGTTGTGTACATTCATATAGTCAACTAGTGTTCGATCATCAGTTGTAACAGACCCTCCAAACCCTCTACCGGCTTGGCATTTCTTGTGCTTCCTCCCGCCTCATCTGTACCTGAACCCAAAGGGTGTGACAAATTTCTTCTTTTGGGATCAGGTGAGACATCTGTGTGGTTATCCTCCCCTTCAGTATTAGAAGATGTCTCATCCCTTGATGCGTAACTCAATGACTCTGAATTTTATTTCAAAATAGATTTGGGTCTTTTTCTCTTGGGGGCTGAGGATTTATTGCTCAGAAGCCTGAAAGTAACATTCCTAGGTATATCAAATGGTTTGCCTCTTTCATAATCCCCTACGTCCCTTTGGGGGAAGTCAAGCCAGTTTAAAGATTTAATGGCCAAGCAGTGGTGTGTGCGATTTGGCATATTTGAGACAAAATTAGCTATCTTATAGTAACATTATTGTTGTTTGTTTGCAAGAGATGTGTGTAGGTTGGTAAAGATGGGGCTACCATACAATAAAGAAGTGAGAAGCATTAACTAGTGTTAGTTTGGTGGATTTGTCCAGATAGAGTTTTGGCCTATATAGTTTACCAAGTTTAAAATGTTTTTTTTTTTGATAGTGCTGAGTATGTGATCTTCAAAAGTAAGTTTGTCATCAATAGTGATGCCAAGTAATTTAGCATTCTTTACAATTTCAATTTCAGTATTGTTTTGTGAGAAAAATTTAAAGTCAAGAAGGGGTTTGGATGAGAAGAGTAACAGTTTTCTTTTTTTGGGGTTCAGTAACAATTGGGCATCTGTGAGCCAGGATTCAATGGCAGAAAATGATAATGTGTTAAATTCAGAAGATCAGAGCTATTAGCAGATGTGATTATGGTAGAATTGTCTACATATTATATAACTGTAGTGTGTGGGGAATGCCTTATAGAGATTGTTAATGAGTATATTAAAGAGCAAGGGCCCAAGGATAGATCCTTGGGGAACTCCAGTTTTGTTATGTAGATATGTGGATTGTTTGCTTTGCCACCTGACAGATTGTTTTCTGTTATTAAGATAGCTAAGGAACCAGGTTAGGGTGTGTGGTGAGCAGTTCATGGTTTGAAGTTGTAGAAGTAGTTTAGAGTGGGACACTGTATCAAAAGTTTTGATAGGTCAAGTAGTATAACTGATGTTAAGTAGGCCAGTATCAAGAGCTTTGTTTACAGTGCTGGTGAATGAAAGTAAGGCTGCATTAGTGCTGTATGCAGGACGAAAGCCATGTTGGATGGGTGAAAGTAAGTTATTGTCTGTAAGATGTTTTAGTAGTTGTGAATGGATACATTTTTCGAGGATTTTAAAGAGTGGAGAAAGTAGAGAGATGGGCCGGTAGTTAGATAGGTCACTGGTGTTACCGCCATTGTGCAGGGGTGCAATAATAGAGTTTTTCCAGAGTTGTGGGATGTATGACTCAGTGATAGATCGATTAATGAGAATGCTTATAGGGAGAGCTATACAGTCTGCTGCAGTCTTTAAGTATTTTGCTGGGAGGCCATCTGAGGAAGGGAAGCAAGGTTTTAGTTTTGATAGTAGTCTGTGTACTGAAAAGGTGGAAATTGGTTGAATATTAAAGGGAGGAATGGGAGGGGTATTATTTGAGTTGCAGTTATGGGTGTGGGAGTTTGGGTTAGAGTGATGGTGGGAGAAGTTATTGTTGTCACTATTTATGTTGGTTCCTGTACTAGTATTAGTATTAGTATTACTTTAGCTAACTACATTTGAGAGGTGGAAGAAGAAGAGACCAGGAGCCAGTGGATAATGGTCCTTGCAAAGGTTGATCTAGACCTTTCTTAGGAAAGGTTCAAATGACAAATTCACCACCGTAACAGGTACAAGCAAGCAAAATCTGAGGGTAATGCTACTCAATGCTAGAAGTCTGAACCTCAAATTGCATTCACTCGAGGCACTCCTTAAAATGGAGAACATCGACATCTGTGCAGTAACAGTGACCTGGTTCAAGGCTCCAGAGAGCACCCCCACATTACCAGGCTATAATTCATACCACACCTTTTGGCCACCTAACCTGGAACAAAACACTAAAGGTGGAGGTGTATCCATATTCATTAAGGATATCCACGACTCCAGGCTAGTTGCTCAGCATAATGCAGCCGAGAGTATCCAAGTGCAAATAACTCTGGGCAAGACCGCAATCCAAATTGTAACTTGCTACAGATCCCCCACAATCCCCTAGGATTCCCACTCCTCATTTCTTGATACAGTGGAAAATATTAGGGTACAACTCAACACCCTAATAATGGGCAATTTCAACTACCCCACCATTAACTGGGAAAAACTACTCATGTACCAACTATTTTGCTAAACGTTTTCTGGAATTCATAAATTCCAATGCCTTGGATCAACTTATCCACACCCCCACCAGTGGCAGCAATATCCTAGACCTGGTCATTACCAACATGGGCAACTGGTGTTCCACACCAGAGGTCAATTCCTCATTGGTCAGATCCAGCCACAAGCTAATCAGCCTGGACATCTACATCCCGGCCCCACCCCCATTAGGGAAACAACCATAAAACATTTCTCCAAAGCCAACTTCACGCTTCTTAAGACAGAAGTGACAAACTTCAGGACACCCATGCAGACGGACAATAGAGGTACGACTGCTGAATAATACACAAATGCACTTTATAAGCACTTACACGAATGCTTGGATCGTGCTATCCCTAACAGAACCAAGATGCTATCCTCCAAAAAAAGGAAGCCAATCTGGTGGTCCCCTGCCAAAAACAAAGTCTACAAAAGAAGAAAGAAACTGTTGAAAAAAAAGAGTAAAATCCCATGACTGGAAGAACTGCCTGGTCAGCCTCAGTAAGAAGCTGAGATCCCTCATAAAATCCTCCAAAGCTAGTTATGAAAACAAAATCACCACTGATTCTAATGACAACCACAAAGCATTCCATAGCTATGTCAAGAATCTCAATGGCAACACTCAGATCTGCTCTGAGTTACAGTACAATAGCACTAAATATACAGAACCAACTGATATTGCCAACATCCTGGCAGATAGGTTTAGTGCTAACTTTACCCCCCGCACACCCCCTAAAGGACAAATCTCTATACCAGAAGAATACAAAGTTCCTGTAATCATGGCTGCACAGGTAAAAATCACACTTTCTTAAGACAAGAACACAGCATTAATGGGACCTGACAACATCTCAGGCTGTGTTCTACATGAACTACAGAATGAACTAGCACCCCACCTAAGCACCATGTTTAATCATAGCCTCACCTCAGGCTTTGTGCCCACTGAATGGTGCGCAGCGATGGTTATCCCACTCCACAAAGGGGGAGCCATCACAGGTTCATAGGTTCATAGGTTCATAGGTTGGTACTAGGCTATCAGCCCTAGGGCCTATACAAGCCTAGCCATAACAATTCCCTGGCTATTTCTTCCCACATTATTTACTTTCCTGGACCCCTGTCTAGCAGGGCGACTGACGTGATCCCTGGGGTGAATTTCCTTTCTCCCATCCAATCGTCAAGGTTCCTCTTGAAGAGGTCCAAAGAGGCACTCTGCTTGACATGTATGGGCAATCTATTCCAGAGTCTGGGGAGTCTCTGGGTCAGGAACCTATCCCTCCAACATGTTTTGTTTATTGTGATGACAAGGTTTAGATCCCTGGAGCGTGTAGCTCTGAGGGATTGGGATTTCTTTAAGTGTAGCATGTCCAACAGCTCTGGGTTTGACATGGCCTTGTATGTTAAGCAGAGATCGCCTCTGAGTAGACGATATGCGACAGAGTATAGCTGGAGTTTTTTAAGGCAATCAGCGTAGGGCATCTGCTTTAGGCCTGTGATTCTTTTAGTGAGGTATTTCTGAGGCCTTTCCAGTTGTTGCAGATGTCTTGAGAGGTACATACCAAATGGGGCATTGTATTCTATAATGGGTCTAATGAGGGATGAGTACAGTGGGACAATGACCTCCTTTTTTCTGGATGAAAAGCCCTTCGTGATGAGGTGTGCCACATAGAAGGATTTCCTGACTGTTGTGGCGATGTGGTTATCGAAGGTGAGACCACTGTCCACCTGTGTCCCTAAGTCTCTTATCACACTTTCTGTGTTTAGTGTACTGCCATCTATATGGTAATTCATGGATACATGTTTTTCCCAAAGGGATAACAATACATTTCTTGGCATTGAGCTTGAGCCCATGGCTCTGGCACCAAGCATCTGTTTCTGTAAGGCCCTTTTGTAGAGTATCCACATCATTTGGGATTCAATAATGGCTCCCAGTTTGCAGTCATCTGCAAACTTTGTTAGCCAGAGTCCCTTAGTGTTGACCTGTACTTCAGAGAAGTAGATGCCAAACAAGAGTGGCCCCAGGACTGAACCCTAAGGTACTCCACTTGTCACTTGTCTGGAGCTGGATTTGGAGTCGGCTACTTTTACAGTGTGGGTTCTATCAGTAAGCCATTTAGCAACCCATTGGGTGACATAGGGATTAATGCCCAACTTAGTAAGTTTATCTATGATTCCAGAGTGGGGGATGGTGTCAAAGGCCTTGGCAAGGTCTAGATAGGCTGTGTGGACCACCTTACCCTTGTCCATGGCTCTGGAGACTGATTCAAAGAAGTCAATCAGGTTTAGAAGACAAGATCGGCCCTTCACAAACCCAAACTGGGTGGGGTCCAGTGTTTGAAGGTTGCCAATGTCTTTGTTTATAAGTTCCATGATAATACGCTCCATGGCCTTGCAGATAAGGCTTGTCAGACTGATGGGACGGTAGTTTCCGGGATCCAAGGTGGATCCCACCTTGTGGATTGGGATAACAGTAGCTCTGCGCCACTCAGTGGGCACGAAACCTGAGGTGAGGCTATGATTAAACATGACACTTAGGTGAGGTGCCAGTTCATATTGTAGTTCATGTAGTACACAGCCTGGGATGTCATCTGGTCCCATGGATGCTGTATTCTTGGCTTTAGAGAGTGAGTTTTGTACCTGTGTGGCCGTTATTACTGGAATTTGGCAATCTTCTGGTATTGAGATGGGCCATTTAGGGGGTGAGAGTGGGGTGAAGTTGGCACTGAATCGATCTGCCAGGATATTGGCAATATCCTTCGGAGCAGTATATTTAATGCCATTCTGTTTTAGCTCAGAGCAGATCTGAGCATTGCCATTTAGATTCTTGACAGACCCCAGGAACTACCACCCCATTAGCCTAATGAGCCTGGGCTGCAAGGCCATGGAATATATGATCATGGGACTTATAAACAAAGACATTGGTAATCTCCAAACTTTGGACCCCACCCAGTTCATGTTTGTAAAAGCAGATCATGTCTCCTAAACCTGATGAATTTCTTTGAAGCATTCACCAAAGCCGTAGATGAGGGTAAGGTTGTTCACGCAGCCTATCTAGATCGCGCCAAGGCTTTTGACACCATCCCCCAGTCTGTAATTATAGATAAACTCACTAAATTAGGTATAAATCCCTATGTCACAAGATGGATTGCCAACTGGCTCACTGACAGAACCCACAATGTGAAAGTAGCAGACTCCAAATCTGACTTCAGACCAGTGACAAGTGGAGTACCACAGGGTTCAGTTCTGGATCCTCTCCTGTTTGGTATCTGCTTTTCTGAAGTACAGGCTAACACAGAAGGTCTTTGGCTAATGAAGTTAGCAGATGACTGCAAACTAGGAGCCATAACTGAAACTCCTAACAATGTGGACATCCTACAAAAGGGCCTCACTGAGACAGATGCCTGGCGTCAAAGCCATAGCCTCAAGCTCAATGCCAAAAAGTGCATTGTCATCCCCTTTGGTAAAAACTCTGTACCCATGAGCTACCACATAGGTGGTAGTCTACTTAACACGGAAAGTGTGATAAGAAACCCTGGGACACATGTGGACAGTAGTCTCTCCTTTGATAATCACATCGTCACAGTAGTCAGGAAATCCTTCTACATGGCACACCTCATCACAAAAGGTTTCTCATCCAGAAAAAAAGAGGTCATTGTTCCCCTCTCATTAGACCCATTATAGAGTACAACGCCCCTTTTGGTATGTACCTCACAAGACATCTACAACAACTGGAAAGACTGCAGAAATACCTCACAAAGAGGATTACTGGCCTCAAACAGATGGCCTATGCAGACCATCTCAAAAAACTCCAGCTTTACTCCATCACATATCGCCTACTCAGAGGCAATCTCTGCTTAACATACAAAGCTATGTCAAACCCAGAGCTGTTGGACAAGCTCCACTTAAAGAAATCCAAATCCCTCTGAGTTACATGCTCTAAGGACCTAAACCTTGTCACCACAATAAACAGGACATGCTGGAGGGACAGATTCCTGCCCCAGAGACTTCCCATACTCTGGAACAAACTACCTATCTATGTCAAACAGAGCTCCTCATTAGCACTCTTCAAGAAAAATCTTGATGACTGGATGGGAAATAGGAAATTCACCCAGGGGATCACCTCTATGGCTCTGCTCAACAGGGACACATGAAACTAATTTTCTTGAGTGGCAAAAGCCAGGGTACCTTTTTGGCTAGGCTTCTATAGGCCCTAGGGCTGATAGCCTAGTACCTACCTATGAACCTACAGGAGGAATCAAGCTCATAGTGCTTTGTAAAAGTATATACAGAGGACCAAGTAGCAGCTTCTACAACCCTTTAAAAAAACATAGATGAACCCTAGGCTCTGTTACAGTGGGCCTTGACCCTGTCTGGAACAGTTTTGTTATGGTGAGTATAGCAAAAGGTAATAGCCTTAGACAGCCATTTGGAAATAGTATGCTTTGACACAGGTTGTCCATTCTTCTTATCTTCATGAGAAATGAGCAACTGATCCTAAGATCTGAAAGATTTAGTTATGTCAAGATAGTACCTTTGAGCCATTTGTGAAAATCCAAAATATGGAGTGTCTTTTCTCCCTCATTTTTATGTTTAGGAAAGAAAATGCAGAGATGGATAGTTTGGATTAAAGTAAACATGGATACCACTTTAGGCATATAAGAAAGATTAGTACTCAAAGTAACTCTGTCCCTAGGGAAAATGAGATAGGATTGACTCACCATAAGAGCTTGCAACGCAGATAGCCTTCTTGCACAGGACTAAGGAATCAATAAAATGTTTTTCCATGTTAAGAACCTCAAGTCAGCCAGATTACCCGGTTCAGAGTATTAGCTTCTCTATAAAAATTAAGATCACAAGGAGGGACCACTGATTTTCTTGGAGGCCTGTTGTGCAAAACCCTTTTCAAGAACATTTTGACATGAGACTATATTGAAAGAGGGGGATCCATAGGCAGACATACTGAAATGGAGGATAAATTAACCTTGACAGAGGAGCAGGAAAGGCCATAGGATAGTAACTCACACAAACATTGTAAAACCAATAAACAACTGGCTCTGAATGGGTGCTGGCTATGTTGTTGGCACCAATTAGAAAACCTTTTGCTAATATAAGATTTACTAATAGCAGGCTTCCTTGCCTGTTTTAGTATCTTGCTGCATGTCCTCGGTTAGCAGAAGCCTAAACAGAATTATGACTCCATCATCCAAGCAGCCAGTTGGAAATCATTGATGCCAAGGTGTATCAAATGCCCTTGTTCTTGTGTGAGTAGATCCAGTCTGTGAGTTAGATTGTGGGAATTGCACATGGCCATTTCCAAAAGAAGGGAGAACCATGGCTGCCTGGGCCAGAAGGGATTCACCACAATGTTTTGAGGGATTCCTTCGGAATCTTTGGAAGTACACTGGCTATTAGTGGAAAGGGTGGAAAGTACAGGAACATTCCTCTCCAAAGAAAAGAAAAGGCACAGTCTTCCAGATCTTCTTGCATGGAATCCTGGAACAGAACCTTGCCAATTGATTGTTCAAAGAGGAGGTAACAAGATCTACATGAGAAACTCCCCACTGATGGAACAAATTTTGGAAGACCCCCTGATCTAGCTTCCATTTGTGACATCTACCCTGATCCTGTTCATCTTCTCTGCCACACAATTTTGCTCTGATGGAATGTAGGATACCTGTAGAGTGAAATTGTGCTTTGATGTAATATCTGAAGTTAACATGGCTAGTTTACAAAGGGGCTGCATCCCGGTTCCTCCTTGCTTGTAGATGTACCACATTACTGTGGTATTGAACGTAACCACTTGAAGACCAAAAATGATTCAGAGAGTTGAGTGCTTTCTCGATCGGGGCAAGCATCTACTTGATATTTATGTGATCGCATCTATCCTTGGTGTCTCACACTCCCTGCACTTTTAGCCTGCTCCGTAAGAAAAGTCTGAAGTATCTGCGGTGACTCCCTTCTGACCTGGATTTAAGAATATCTGTTGTCACCACCAAAAGATTTCTTTTCTGCCAAACCCCAGCACTGGATTTGAAAAGATAAAGCGTGTTGATGCTTGGACCAAAGACATTTCAGTTTCCTCTGTATCATCCTCATATGGATTCTTGCCAGGAATATCAACAGAATCATAAATGCACCGAGACCCAAAAAAGTGAGCTGTTCCCTTGCAGTGACTAAAGTCTAAGTGGAAAACCTTACAAATAGATGTAAATAAGGTTTATTCATTTCCTGTGGAAGAAAACCTCTTTGAACTGAGGTGTTTGGTGACATCCCAGGAAAGCAATCCTGTGTGAAGGAGTCAAGAAAGACTTTTGAATATTTTCTTGGAATAACAGTTTTTGAAAGAGATCTCTTACCCAAGAGAGAGATTCCTGACACTTTGAAAAATACTCTGCAAAGATAAGCAAGTCATCTAAATCTAAATCTGGACAATTTCAGATACCCTGTTACCTGCAATGAGCTATAACTGGAGCTAGACACTTTGTGAACACTCTTGGTGCAGTGGGTAGTCCAAACCATAAGACAGAGAACTGATAATGTGATCCAGACACACACAACCTTTAGAAACATCTGACGTTTGGACGAATAGGGATGAGATGATATGTATTATTTAATTCAAGTGTTACCAAGAAACATGAAATAGGCAGTGGCGGTAACAGGCCCTGAAGTGAAATCATTTTCAAATTGGGCACAATCACAAACAGGTTTAGGAAATAAAGATCCAGAACTGGATTCCAAGAATTTTCTTTCTTTTGCATTAGGAACATCCTTGAATAAAACCTTTCCCAACCTGGGATGGAAGAACTGGTTCTCTCACTCCTAGAGACAGCATGTGATGAAGAACAGAAGGAAATAAACGTCTGATCTAGAGGAAGAGGGATGGCTATCTAGAAATGAGGAATTACCTCACACTGGCATCTTTGATGAATTATTTTCTGAACTTATTTGTCTGAAGCAATCTGTTGTCAAAGAGAAAAATGGAGATTCAGACTTTCTGGAAGAAAAAAAGGGACAGGGTGGGAGGAGTCAAAGTGTCTTGAGTAGTCATTCAAACTTGTTGGACTGTCCTTAGTTTTGGGAGGTTTGAGGTTTGTCCATCTGGGTTTAGTCAAAAATACCCTTTCCGGTGGAGGCAGAGGGAGAAAACCTTGAACTTATTACAAACATTATAAAGAGACATTCAGTAATACACCATAGCAATTACAAATACATTTGCCAGTTAGATTACATTGATTTGAAATAACTAGTGCAGTATACAAAATGCTTATGTATTTAGTAGATGTTGACCACTGAGCATTTGAAGGGGTGTATTAATGGACTTGTCAAATGGATAATAGATTTTGTTATTAGTGATTTGAAATTCAAATAAATGAGAGAAGGAACTCAGTAGGGCAAAAAAAATGTTAATATAGTAGTTAAGAGGTAGAGTTTTAAGCATTTCAGAGACAATTGCAGATGAGTATCTTAAGGTTTATATTAGATTATGGAAATGGTGTGGTGAGCAGTGACACACTAAGTATATGGATGGCAGATTCTAGTAAAACTCTTCAGGTACGAGAGAAATTGTTTGCCAAGCTGAAAATTACAGTGGCATTTACCCCAGAAATATACAGGAACAGATCCCTTGATTTGATAAGTGAAGTTTTAGTTTAACATGTTTCTGTCAGAGCTGAGCCAGTAGTAGGAATGGAGTGTTCAAGAGTGGGAAGGCATATACCATACCTGATTCACAGAACATTCAGAAGGTTCACATATTTATTGGGACATTTGTGATATGTGTGGTATTTTGATTTGTATTGTTTACTTAATAAAACTGAGATTGATTTTAAAATTGCTAAAATGGTAGAACAAGTCAAGACAGACCCCTGGATTTACTAATCTTCCATGCAAGACTAGTCTAGTCCTGCAGGGAAGTGGCCACTTAGGAGGAGGATGGCAGCGCGCCATGCATATTAATGAAGGCGAGCTGCCTGAGCTCCTAATCCTACACAGAGCGTGGACGAGTGCAGGGGGTGTGTCTGAGAGCAGAGCTCTCACAATATACATGACCCTGCAATGAAGAACTGCAGAATTATAGTAAGCAATGAGTGAGACTACTCATAGATGTATGTATATCCCCAGCGACATCCCCCCACATGTATAAAAGCAATTCTGAAGAACAAAAAAAAGGATTTTTTTTTTAAATAAAACGGATAAAGTTTAACCGTATGTGCGCGGGTTTGCCCATCACTTAGCTATGGTTAATACAGGTTAAATAGAAGAAAGAGAATAAAAAGCAGGATATATGCAAATGAAGCAGTACAGCAATAGTGTAGTGGGCAGAGCATTCGCCGTACAAGCAGTCATTCACAGTTCGCGTCCCCCTGCAGTACATTCCATTTTCCCTTCCAAATCACTTTCTATGATAAATATTTTTATTGCATAACCTAATAAATAACATATATTTCTGAACTGCAATACTGCATTTAATGTAGATGTGAGGAGTCAGTGACATAACGTTGCAAAGTCCATAGATAATTACGTGAGCCATACAGTATCACAGAGACAAATGGAAGGTAAACTGTGTAATGAATGATAACTCCATACATGTCTTCAAATTTCCACCTCCCTAGGAAGCATTACACTATTACTGTCTAAAATGTAGCACTAGTAAGCAGTAGTAAGTGGTAGTAAGCACTCTTAAGCACTAGTAAGTGGTAGTAAGCACTCTTAAGCACTAGTAAGCGGTAGTAAGCACTCAAGCATTAGTAAGCGGGTTTAAGGCCATTTGCACGGGGGTAAGCAATGCACACACAGGTGAAGCAAGATTGAAGCTAACTCTCCGTAAGCATATGTAACCAGAGGTTAGCACTGCTTACCCTCATGCAAAGCCATGCAAACCTGCTTACAACTGCTCAAAAGTGCCTTAATCAGTCTGTATCCAACGGGCCGTGTTCTGCCCAGTAACAAAACAAACAGCTCATGCAAGGCTCGAGCCCAGGACCCTGTACACCATAGACAAAGTGATTTACCACTAAGCCATGGCAGATATGCATAATCATGATGTTTTCACAAACATATCATCCAGTCCAGTCATGCAATAGTACAGAGAATGTATACTATCATCCAGATGTATGTGTGTTAATATATTGACATCTAAACAGATACAACATTTCTATATATGTAGATATATATAATTTCTAAATCTATATACATATATATTAATATATATATATATGAACATATATACATGAAAATGCCTACATCGACACATATATGTGTCTACACCTATATGTCTACATATACACAGCAAGTTACATATGTGTACGCAGATATACATCTATGTAGGTATATATGGACATAGTTATATATATGTAAGCAGATATATAAATCTATATCAGTATATATGGCCATACATCTGTAGATAGTAATGGCAGATTACCAAACACACATATGTCCACATGCACTGTTAATGGTGTTGAGAGGCCCCACACACTATACATCTTGTAGAAATAGGCTCCCCACCAAAGCCAAACACATCCGCCCTGCAATACACTACCAAGTGTTGCAGATCCCATAACCAGGACCTGACATGACATGGGCACAAGATGTTAACAGTACTACATGCCACCTGTATGATGTCAGGCTGGTATTGGTGACATATCATGCAGTACAGTCTGCCTCCTATATGAAATGTAGACTGTGGAAGCTATCAACATCCCCAGGATACAGATACATAGATATGCAGGTACACACACAATATATATATATATATATATATATATATATATATATATATATATATATATATATATATATATATATATATATATATATATATATATATATATATATATATATATATGTATATATATATATATATATATATATATATATATATATATATATATACACACACATATTTATATATATACACACACACACACACACACACACACATATATATGGATATACATGTGACTACACATACACATACAGATATAGAAGGTGCACACAATATGAAACAGCCACTATGTCTACAGTTAACACCTGAACAGCTGGACACTCTATGGGCCACCCATACAAATGACAATTGTTGCCTGCAACATATACCCACAGAGAGGTCATAGGGAAAACATCACACACAGGTTTGCAGAAATTTAATACCTATCATTGTATACTATTACAGTTTTATATGCCATGTCATATAGCTGTTCAGACACTGACATCCATATAAACAGAGGAGTGCAACTGTGAAACAGTTAAACTAATACAGGTTCACAACTGTTGCTGTCCAGGCCAAGCCCTTCAATAGTGCGATAGTACAATAGTGAGGATAGACTGGGCCACAGGATACCAAATGATCAACAGTATGTAATGCAGGTGTATAGTTCAGTGGCCTCTATCTACACTCTGTACAAATTCAGTAGGTGGTAAAGACGTCATGTGACCAATGGGTTGTAACTGTTACATAACAAGGCATAACTGACACCATCACATGCACGCTGACAAACAGAACAGTCTGTATGGCAGGAGGCGGTAGGCTTGCATTAACCCAAGATATGTAAGTAATGTAAATATTGGTGAAGTATACGGTACTGTACATCCAGATACCTTAGGGCAGCTCACCCCTGATACCCCTACATATTTTAACAGCCTAGGTAATTTATGGTGCCCCACCGACTCATCAATACAGGGCCATATACCACTATTACATACACTGGCCTCGGGAGTGCATGAGAGCACACAGGTATTGCGTAGGTGACACCCACACATATATGGCCCCAGCCCCATCATATGTGTGGGGAATACAACAGAAGTGGACTGATGGCAGCAATGGTAGTGTGATATACTCACAGCCCACTATGGAACAACACCTGACAGCATGTCATATGTGCAAAGCTTGATATGTAGGTGGAGGACAGAGGCTGGGACACAGGCACACATGTGGAGAACTGTTGCCATACACTAAGCAAGTTGCTGGTGTTACAGGATAGTCTGCAGCATACCCTTAGTCAGGGTATTGAGGTCAGAAACAGAGATGAATGTAGCCATGTACTGATAGCACTCAACACACACACTGCCAGTGAAATATCTGACACAGGACCTGTGTGTTGGACAGACAACACATGATAGGCACACTTCTGGCCACCAAGAGGATAGGCCCACATTTGAGAGCTATGCAGACAGTCTGCATTCCAAGGTAAAGTAGTATGTACACACACACCCTGTAACACCAGTGCTATACAAAGCATAACATGACTCTACTCCCACTCTGTCCGTAGTTCCTGAACCTCCTATGGATATGTAGCTGCCCTGAGTGTGCAGGTTCCCCTGTAAAAGGTATTGCTACCTGCTGTCTGTAAAACTGATGCCCACACACAGGAAGGATGTCCATCACACAGGAAATGTAAAGGGACCACGCCACATGGTGTAGGGATTTATAGTGGTTGGTTGCCATGACAGTGGTAATTGGAAGTACTACACATGTGTAATCATATATGTAATATAAGCACTATTCTCTTGCGCCATAGCCAAATTATGGAACTCACTCCCACCCACAATTACCTCCGTACCATCATGTACCAACTTCAAAACTTTATTAAAAGCGCACCTAAAAACATGCTGGCTATGCCCTTGCAACTCCCACTCTAAAATCATCCACCCCATCCAACTACTACCTTTCTCTCACCTCCATTAACTACCTTGATGATAGCAAGCTCAGATGCTCATAAGCCTAGTACTTATTATACAGCAGGAACTTCTCATTGTTACATTTGTTAATGCCTGTTATGTACTTCACAGATAAAGATTCTAGTTGTCTACTGATGTACTATGTTCTTCATCTGTAAATATGTTGTAAGTAATTTCTATGTTAAATTGTTAATCGCTATGTAATCCAATGTAACTACTGTCTGTTTATTTTACTGTGGAGCTTTTCTCCCCGGGCCTCCACTGAAAATGGACCCACGTCCAGTCGGACACTCCCGGTCAACAAATTTAAATAAATAAATAAATATATATATATATATATATATATATATATATATATATATATATACATATATATATATATGGCTATCTGGATAAGTATATGCACATATATTTCCACCATATGTCCTGGACATGGAGTGTAACCCTACCCCAGCCCCTATAATCCCAAAGTCATAGTGCAAGGGGACGTTGGGTATGTATAGGAGGTATATTAGTACACTATTGCTACTGTTATTGGGATTGTCTTCACAGACATGGCGTGTGTGGAAGGTCACATCTGCTTATAACATGTGTGCCACTGACTACTGACAGACATCCTAAGGAAATCATTGTACAGTACTGCTGCTAGCATGTAATTCTCCTGTGGACTGCAGCAGAGATACTTGCCAATATTTGTGGAAATTTTGACGCACCCTGTACAGTCCAGAGGTATACACATAAGCCCTTAGTGCACAACATGTGTACCATGCCTGACAATATGGATGTAGGCAGCCATGTAGATGGGTATAACACATAATGACTGGTATACATTTGCCACCAGAGGTTATGTATTCACACACTCCTGTCTGGCCTGACACATAATGACTGCTGGTACAGGGGTGCCATGGCCACATACTACCCACTAGATATTGACATACATCTGTACAGCATCCCACTGCTCTGTCTGACATACATGACTTTTAAGGGAGGCATGGCAGCAGTACATCTGGCAAGTAACTGCACATGACATCTCACTGGGTATGTACGCTAAGCTGCTAGAAATATAACAATGCACTGTGCAGGCTACAGGTGGACTGGCTCAACACTAGCCTACATCTCCTATGGGGGAATGCACATGTACCTGCATATATAGCAGGCTCAAAAGGCATGTCACAGCACAGGGTAAGATACACCTGTGTGAAAGTGCATAACCACAACCAATGTGAACACTGCCACAGCCACGTATGGTAAGCTAGCATAATATTCCAGTATATGGACTATCTGTTCTACACCATCCTCATATGTGCCACTCACAGAATGACCCTACATATACTGGGCTGCTACACAGTTTGGTCTGATGGCTGTCTGTGGTATGGGACATGTGTGTGTATGGCCCTACAAACATGTATGCCAATATGGTACCATACAGTGGGGCAGTATGTAACATCAGATAAGAGGGGAACTAGAACAATGACATCTACCACAGTCTGTACACAAGCTAAAGTACATATTAATAATACACACACTGCCAACATTCACCATACGTACACAGACCTCAGTACTGTACAAACATCCACAGAATGTCTGGGTTATGTCATGAAATATAACCCCTACTGTACATAACATGTGTAGCAGTCTGATATATCACTGGCTTGTTATCAGATATGATGACACTAATTATGGTGTACAGCACATATGCACCACTTCATGCATGACATATGTACAAAGGTTGACAAAGATGTGGCTGGAAGCACAAACACAGGGCCAATATTGACATGTTGCTGTGATACCCTCATACATTTACTGTTGTAACAGGGTTTGTTGCAACATATGATGGATATAAAGTCAGTAACTGTCATGGCCTTCACCATCTACAGACTGCAATCCTCATACTACCTTCTGCAGTCCACAGATAGATGCTCCGTGACTAACACATGAAACCAAAGGCACAACACTGCCCAGTCTGAAGATGACCCTGAAGATGAGGATTCCTCATAAACATGGAACTGACATGGCAGGTATTGCGACATGTACAACAGCCATACCCAGACAAACACTGTTAAACCAACATTACTCCAAATGCAGTATAGCAGCACTTACAGTCTGTAGTCAGGTCAGGCACACACCCCTCCTGTTTGTTGCCCTCTTTCCACAGTGTATGTCGTTAGAGGTAAATCAATAATAAATCTGAGATGCTGTTTGCCAAACAACAGATCTAGTTCCTGCTCACAATGAATGAAAATGGCCAACACCACCATGATGTTCCTAGATATTGGAGTGTGTTTCCATGCAATTGGCTATGGGAATGTTACCACAGCTGTTCCACATGCAGTCAGCTAGGGGAGGTCTGCAATTCATGCAGAGGCCATCAGCTGATTATGAGCATCACTTAAAATACACATGCTGCTGCCTAAGCAAAGCAGGTGTGGATCTCCACATCCACCAGAGAGGGAGTGGGAGAGGCAGACAGAGGCAAATACATGTCAGGGAGGGGTGGAAGAGTAAAACTGAAGCATGTTTGTGTCACATGCACAGCACAGGGTATCAAACCCCCGACAACTATGTAGTGCTATCATACTTCAATGCAGTTATTGGATGAACCACATGGGTTACCTATTGTGGAGCACTCAGAACATATATGTGATGGTGAGTGACATCTGCAACAGGGATATGGTAGATATACGGTAAGATGATGTACACATACCTGTCTGCATGAACAGGTCCCAGCATCAACACAGCAACACTCTCACAGGGATGCACACACATTGACACACTTGGCAGGGCCAGAAGTACAACTCATCAGTAGTGGGATTGCCACAACACATCACTGTGCAGGTATCACATGCACCACACGGGTCATACGGAGCTCGTATGGGCAAAGATTATGAGGAGGTGTCAGACATCAGACAGCATGTTTCAGTATGCCCAGGGGGCTTGTAGTGAGTGTGGATGTGGACATACGCACCATACAAAACACACACAAACACACTGGGTGTCAGTACTGACATGCATGGGTGCATGACTGCATGTGTGTGTAGTGGTCAACTGTGTCAGCAGACTATACAAGGGTAGGTGATGGGTATACCTTGGCATCAGGCCACATGACAATGGTCTGCATTGTGGCTCAGGGCTGTCGTTTCTGCATTTGCCCACACAGGTGGTTATTGTATCCCCCATCCAGTCACCTGGGTGGCTATTGTGTGTGGCCAATGCTGTGCATCCCCTGCCATTTATGTGTTCCTTAGTCCATGACATGGATGGTGTCTAGGATGTGCACACCTCCCACATGCATGTACAGTGACATGTGGAACTGTACCTGGGATGTCTGGCCCATGTTGTGAACACAGATTATCATCAGATGTGCCAGTCTTTCCCACCTGTGGCAGGTACTGGTAATGGGCAGCAGGTGTACCATGCACCTACATTGATAGCATTCTAACAGCATTCCTTGGTGTCAGTGGCATCTGTCCATACAGAGCATGTTGTCAGTCATGGTATGTCAGCTGTGGGTCACATGTGAAGGCACCACAGGTGGTGCAGGTGTCCATTGGGGAACATTGGGGAGGTGCACTGTCTGCATGTACATGCATATTGGACAGATGGGCAGGGTGACATGCCCTCTGTAGGCCAATGCTATCACTCCATATTTACTATCATTGGCCAATATGCAGTGTACTACCCACATAGTGGCTGTTGCCTAGGCATGTGTGTGTATGAGACATGGGTTGATAGTGTGCTCTGGGTAATACTGGGGTTGCTAACTGTGATTGCCTGGTCTTGATGTCACATGTATGGGTATGGCTTTGCACCCCTGCCTCTCAGCTATTTTACATCTGTTATCCCAGTATGGTTGACATTGTGATATATAGTAGAACCACCATATAAGAAATATGTAAAACCCACTCCACATTGGCCACAGGTGTCACACACTCACAAGCACCTCTACACAGGATACGAGTTACAAACACACACACACACACACACACACACACACACACACACACACACACACACACACACACACACACTCTCTCTCACACACACACACACACACACACACACACACACACACACACACACACACCTGTCATGTCTGGGAGTAGAACCCCTACCTAACTAATTTATTACACTACAGCACTGCGCAGGTATAGTACACGCCATGGACATTACTAGAATATTCTTTCCCCAAAGGTGTATTTCACAATGAATGACATCAGCAGGATTACCAAAGTAGGACATTTCAAATGTATTGTGAGTGAGTAGTCTAAAATGCAATGTTCCTTACACAGACAATGAGACACACACAAAGCATCCGCAACCGACACGTGTGGGTATAAAACCCCTGACCGAGGTCTATATTACACTACAGCATGGTGCTGTTATAGGACACACCACGGGGATTACTAGAGAACCTTTTCCCCAAAGGTGTATTTCACAATGAATGACATCAGCAGGATTGCCAAAATAGGGCATTTCAAATGTACTGTGAGTGACTAGCCTATAATGCATTGCTCTGTACGCAGACATTGAAACACACACAAAACATCCAGAACTGCCATGCTTGGGGATGGAACCCTACCACAGTTCTACATTACACTCCAGCAGTACGCAGTTACTGGATGCACTACAGAGATTACTGGGCTACAACGTTCCCAGAGGTGTATTTCTTTGTGGGTGACATCAGCAGCCTTGCCAAAGTTGAGTATATGAATTGTAAGGAGTGTGAGTACCCTAAAAAGCATTGCTTTCTACATAGTCAGAGACAGACAGAAACACACACAAACACACACAGTTGCCAAGTCCGGGGTTAGAATTCCTACCTAACTAGTTTATCACACTACAGCAGTACACAGCTATGGGACATGCCACAGAGATTACTGGGCTACAGCTCTCCCAAAGGTGTATTTCACATTGGATGACCTCAGCAGGCTTGTCATAGTAGGGCTATGGGGAGGGCGGTGTGTGCATGGGCCATAACCCATTCATCTAGGGGTTGACACACCACATGCAGGCATACACGGGGTCATATGTCACAGGTACGTGTGTACAGCTACTAGATTACTACTTCCTTGTACAGTCATGTTGCACAGCTGGCACGTGCACCACATAGTCTGTAATGCTGACAGATACTGGTGGCTATTATCTGCAGTGGGTGACATCTGCACCTCATGTGTCTGGGGCCCTTTGGCTGTGTGCTGGGTGGGACATGCCTGGATGGCTCTTGTCACGATCACCCTCTTCCACACATCTATGTCTGTCTGCCTTTGGCTTATTATAGTGTGTTGTCCTTCCATATATGTCTGTATTCCTATCCACTGTGTGTGCAAGGCAGGAGTGGTGCATACTGACATGTGTCTGCACTAAGAACTGCAACTGCCAGATATGTCTGGTCCACTGGTGTTTGCAGACATAACCTTCATGTGTTAACTCATTACATCCGAGTGACATCTCCAGGTGCATCTGCAGTTACCTCCTACTGTGCCTCTAGGCGTCAAATAATGCTTGTTCATATTTGTATTAATAATTCCAAAACCATGCTACATACAAGGTATCAGAATGTTTTATCTTGAAGCATACATGATGGTAAACACAATTGTACTGATATTTGACCTATGTCAATGACTATTTGTTAGAACTGTAAGGTGATAACTTCATTTTTTAAAGTCTGAAGCCACGCCCACTGGGAGTTAAAGGTACACACTCAAAGGAGCTGTTCTGGAGGGAATGTGTGAGCATGCCCAGTATGACCTTTCAGTATGTTGTTGACTGACATTGCCTTCATTTCTCTAAGTGTGTTAGCATGCCCAGTATGGCCGTCTGTACTGCATGTGTGGATCAATTCCAGGTAGTTTGTACTGCGGTGCTGACCTTTGTGTTGTACACTGACAGGTAGCATGATGTGTCTGCAGGGTATCCATCGGTCAGTTGGCATTGACTGTTGCTACATTTCTGCATAGCGGGGGGGCGTGGCACCTGACTGTTTCTATATTTCTAGACAGGTTTGGGGGGGCCACACCTGACTGTTACGATATTGCTATGTAGGATGGGGGGGCACACCTGACTATTTCTACATTTCTACACAGGATTGGGGTAACACACCTGACTGTTACTATATTTCTATGTAGTATGGGGGAAGGCACACCTGACTATTTCTACATTTCTACACAGGAGTGGGAGGAGCACACCTGACTGTTACTATAAGTCTATGTAGGATGGGGGGCCACACCTGACACTTGTACACATTTGCTAGGACTGTACTGGTATGTCAGGTACTCCATTTCAGTCTGTAGTCTTACCTATCGTGCTGGCTAGAGACATGCCAGTGTACTACAGATCTTAGCTTTTAATCATTGACATATTAGTTTCTGACTTCTTAGCCTTCACAACTGACATTCAACTGCGTGGCCTGCTGTAGTCTGTTTGTGTAGTCCTGGGGGAGAGGTTACCCCATAGGCCTCATTCAGAGGCCATAGTACAGCATTTGTTTGTGTTTGTCTACACCTGTCCTGCTGGCTGTGACTGTTGTTGGGTATATGACCCCCCCGACTGGCATGTGTGAGTCACTTACCTTGTGGGTGTCCCAGTATTGAGGGTGGTGCTGCTGGGCTGCCTATGTCGGATGCACATTGTACACTCCTTCTACATGGCTGAGCACAGGTAGTGTCATGTTTGGCATCCCTTTTAATGTATGTGCGAGTCAGAGAGAGGTGTCATTCCCTGGGTCCCTGCTCTGTCAGTGCATGTTCTATGTGTTGCCTCTTTGCCAAGGCCAGGGCATACTGGGGTTGCCTCCTTCTGCCTACTAGGGCAGGCTCAGGTTTTTCCTCCTCTGAGTCACTCTGTGCCTGTGCAGGCCTTGGCAATGGTGAGGGGCTGAGTGGCCCTGCCCCATGCTGTTCCTGCTGCAGCTGTTTCTGCAGAATCATATTGTGTAGAATGGCACATACAAGGACAATTTGGGTACATGTAATTGGTGAGTACTGCAAGGCTCCACCGGATGTGTCCAGGCACCGGAACTGTGACTTCAGCATCCCAAACACATGCTCTATTATGATTCTTGTTTGTGCATTTGCCTCATTATGGAGTTCTTGTTCGGGTGTGTGTGCATTTCTGATGGGTGTCAGCCATGGCTCCAGTGTGTATCCAGTATCCCCCACTAGGTGACCATGTGGGAAGTCCCCATTGGCAATTCTCTGATACAGCTGCTTCAGATGCCAGATGTGGGAATCATGATAGCTTCCAGGGCAGCCAGCACACACTTTCATTATTATGTCCTAGGCATCGCACACAACCTGGCAGTTGATGGAGGGGAAACCCTTGCGGTTGATGTAGACCCTACCCTGCTTACTGGGTGGTGCTTTGATGCATATGTGTGTGCGGTCTATTGCACCCACTACCTCAGGGTATTCTGCTATTTGGTGGAAGAGATGCATATTGCTGGCCAACACCTCACGGGTGTTGGGGACATATACGTGCTCACCAACATGTGCTGACAAGGCATCCCCAGTTGGCTTATGGGAGGTACCTGTAGCTAATATTCTTAGGCCTACACATACCTTGGTATCCACTGGGATGGGTTCCACTCTGTTAGTTCTGTGTGTGAGGCGTGGATGGCACAGCTCAACAATTTGCTGTAGGAGGTCCCTGTCCACACTATAGTGCTCCACTATCTCCAGCTCATGTAGTCCTTGGTAGGTTACCCTGGGTTTATACACTCTTCTCCGTCTCCTCACTGTGGGGATGCTCAGCAGCATTCACATCCTCACCATCCTCAGCCTCTTGCACATACTGGTTTATGATAGCAAATGCAGTCCCTAACATTTTTTGTCTTGCTTTCGTTTTATAAACGTTCCCCATTTGTATACACCGGTGGTACAGAGTTTTTGGGAAAAAACAAGGGGGAAAGGTGTTTGTATACTTTATAGTGGTGTGCTGGGCTGGTCTGCTGCTTGTGCAATTGGCTGATTCTGATACCTGCCAGCTACTGCAGTTTTCCATTCCCATTGCCTCCCTGTTTAAGCACAGGGGTGTGCTGCACAAGCTTCTTTGTCTTCTTCTCTTTCAGCTGTTCCCATTAGGGGTTACCACAGTGGTCTTCTGTTTCCATTTCTTCCTGTCCTCTTCATATTGCTGTGTCACACCAACCACCAGCATGTCCTCTCTGACCACATCCATAAACCTTATCTTAGGCCTTCCTCTTTTCCTCTTACCCGGCAGCTCCATCCTTAATATTCTTTTCCCAATATACCCAGCATCCTTCCTCAGCACATGTCCAAACCAATGCAATCTTGCCTCTCTGACTTTGTCTCCAAACCTGAGATGACCTTCTAATATACTGATTCCTAATCCTGTCCATCCTTGTCACACCCAGTGCAAGTCTTAGCATCTTTAACTCTGCCACTTCCAGCTCTGACTCCTGCCTTTTTGTCAATGCCACCGTCTCCAACCCATACAACATAGCTGGTCTCACTACCCTCTTATAGACCTTACCTTTCACTCTTACTGCTACCTGTCTGTCACAAATCACTCATGACACTCTTATCCACCCATTCCACCCTACCTGTACTCTCTTCTTCACCTCTCTTCGACACTCACCATTACTCTGAACTGTTGATCCCAAGTATTTAAACTCATCCACCTTCGCCACCTCTACTCCCTGCATCCTCATCATTCCTCTATCCTCCCTCTCATTCACACACACATATTCTGTCATAGTCCTGTTGACATTCATTCCACTCCTCTCTAGAGCATATCTCCACCTCTCCAGGGTCTCCTCAACCTGGTACCTACTCGCACTACAGATCACAATGTCATCTGCAAACATCATTGTCCATGGGGCCTCCTGTCTGATCTTGTCTGTCAACCTGTCCACAGTGCTCAAATGTGCACAGAGCTGCTATTTCCTGGTTTACTTTTTTTTTTTAAACCTGGTGCATGGTGCGCACACCTGCTTACACTTTGTAAAAAGTGCTATGCAGGTTTAGACATACCCCCTAGCTTAGCTGTGCTAAGCTAGGAGCAAACCTGAGCCACAGGGCTCCAATCCACTTACGGTATGCCTGACACACACACCCATGATGTCACCTACCTCCTAGTCTTGCACACAGCTATTCATACTCTTACACTGTTGGGACCTGCCTCACATGCTGGGGAAAACTGGGATTCACTATCCTTCCCCTCATTTTCATTGGATTGCCTGCTAATGTATAGTTACATGTCTCACACTGAGCCTTCCCCCTTAGCAACCAGTATTCACTGGCCAGGTTGTCTTCTGTCTGCCATTGACTTACATGACAGAATACTGATTTTAGTTATAATGTTTATTTTAGGTTTATTTTCTTATTTTCCCCCCGATCCCGTTTGCGTGATACTGCCCTATGCTTAAACAGCCGACATCGGCGAAAAAAAAATAAAAGTTGATTTTTACATTTTTTTATTGTTTTCAATGCCAGTGGCCTTATACTTGGCCATTGTCATGCTTCCTCAATGATATGCAGCCTTTATTTGGAGCTGTCATAGCTCCGTTTTCAATTTTGCAGAAATGTACTCTGTTACTAACAGAGTACATTTTTGCAGATAGCACTAGTCTTGCACGGACTATTGCAGGCTTCCTGGATTACTAAATCATCTCATTTGCATGGATTTCTCCTGCAAATGGGCTGATTTTTATACCATGGCTTACTCCGTGCAAGATTAGTGCAGGAGCTCTCATGCGCGCCCCTGCAGGCTGTTCCTGGATCACACATCAGACATATTGCCTGCGTGAGCTCCTGCACTCATCTTGTACTCCGTGCAAGCTTTGTTGAATCCGGGGAAATATTAATCAGATTTTGTTGTATTATATGATTAAACTGTGTGATGGAAGGGTTTGAAAATGAAAAAAGATAGGAGAAAGAAAACACAATGCAAAATAAAATTATAATCGACAAAGAGCTATAACAATTAATTGATGCTGCCTCACACAACTTCGCTCAGCTAAATAACTGAAAAAAGTTACAAAAGACATGGTATAGATATTACAGTATCAGCTTCTACTATGAGCAGCATTGTATATATCTTTGTGTAAATGACTAACTGGAGATAAAAATGCAAACTAATAAACCTAAACACTGAATTGCCAATATTTTATTAGTATTTATTCACAGAGAATACTCTAAAGATGGCTGTGATTGATTTGAAAAATGAAAAAAAAAAAACAGACACAAAATAGTCTTCTTCTTCTTCTTTCAGCTGCTCCCATCAGTGGTCACCACAGCAGATCAACTGTTTCCATTTCTTCCTGTCCTCTGCATCTTGCTCTGTCACACCAACCACCTGCATGTCCTCTCTCACCACATCCATAAGACTTATCTTAGGCCTTCCTCTTTTCCTGTTACCCGGCAGATTCATCCTTAGCATCTTTTTCCCAATATACTCTGCATCCCTCCTCAGCACATGTCCAAACCAACATAATCTTGCCTCTCTGGCTTTGTCTCCAAACCTTCCAACCTGGGCTGACTCTCTAATATACTTATTCCTAATCCTGTCCATCCTTGTCACACCCAGTGCAAATCTTAACATCTTCAACTTTGCCACTTAAAGCTCTGACTCCTGCTTTTTTGTCAGTGCAACTGTCTGCAACCCATATAACATAACTGCACTCACTATCCTCTTGTAGACCTTCCCTTTCACTCTTACTGGTACTCATCTGTCACAAATCACTCCTGACACTCTTCTCCATCCACTCCATCCTGACTGTACTCTCTTCTTCACCTCTCTTCCACACTCACCATTACTCTGAACTGTTGATCCCAAGTATTTAAACTCATCCACCTTCACCACCTCTACTCCCTGCATCCTCACCATTCCTCTATCCTCCCTCTCATTCACACACATATATTCTGTCTTAGTCCTGCTGACCTTCATTCCACTTCTCTCTAGAGCATATCTCCACCTCTCCAGGGTCTCCTCCACCTGTTCCCTACTCTCACTACAGATCACAATGTCATCTGCAAACACCATAGTCCACGGGGACTCCTGTCTGATCTCATCTGTCAACCTGTCCATCACCATTACAAATAATAAAGGGCTCAGAGATGAACCTTGATGTAATCCCACCTCCACCTTAAACACATCCATCACTCCCACCGCAGACCTCACAGCTGTCACACTACCCTCGTACATATCGTGTACCACTCTTACATACTTCTCTGACACTCCCAACTTCCTCATAGAATACCACAACTCCTCTCTAGGCACCCTGTCATATGCTTTCTCTAAATCCACAAAGGCACAATGCAACACCTTCTGACATTCTCTGTACTTCTCCATCAACACTCTCAAAGCAAACATCACATCTGTAGTGCTCTTTCCTGGCATGAAACCATACTGCTGATTACTAATCATCACCTCCCTTCTTAACCTAGCTTCCACTACTATTTCCCATAACTTCATGCTGTGACTGATCAATTTAATCCCTCTGTAATTACTAGAGCTCTGCACATCATCCTTATTCTTAAAAATTGGTACCAAAACACTTTTTTTCCATTCTTCAGGCATCCTCTCACTTTCCAAGATTTCATTAAACAATCTGGTTAAAAACTCCACTGCCATTTCACATAAACACCTCCATGCTTCCACAGGTATGTCATCTGGACCAGCAGCCTTTCCATTCTTCATCCTCTTCATAGCTATCCTTACTTCCTCCTTGCTAATCCATTGTACTTCATCAGTCACTATCCCCACATCATCCAACCTTCTCTCTCTCTCTCATTCTCTTCATTCATCAGCCCCTCAAAGTACTCTTTCCATCTGCTCAACACATTCTCCTTGGTTGTGAGTACGTTTCCCTCATTATTCTTTATCACCTTTACCCGCTGCACATCTTTAATAGCTCGGTCCCTCTTTCTAGCCAATCAGTACAGGTCCTTTTCTCCCTCCTAAGTGTCCAACCTTTTATACAACTCGTCATACACCTTATCCTTAGCCTTCAATACCTCTCTCTTTGCCATGCACCTCATCTCCTTATACTCTTGTCTACTTTCTTCATCTCTCTGACAATCCCACTTCTTCTTCGCCAACCTCAAAATAGTAATCAAGTTTAAATAGTATTTATTTATTTATTTATTTATTTATTTATTTATTTATTTATTTATTTCATTGTAGTAGTATGAAAGAGTACTCTCTCCCAAATAACATCACGCTTGCAACTTCTCTAAGTCAATTCAAAAATAGTCTAAAACTCCACTTCAAGTCACACTGCTCAAACCCAGACTAGCTCTGTGCCATTAACTAAAACATAAACAACTAGCTAAGATGATAAGTACTTTGTATACTGTGATAAAGAAATATGTATCCTGTCTAACTCTATGTCATTATACTGCCTACCGTCCTTGCTAATATGTTATTAATGTTACATTTGTAGTAATCTCAGAAATAGTAATGGCAGTCTTGTACTTGTATGTAAATAGCCTATGTTTTTGTTAAGTTCTTTCAGCTCATTTACTGTACCTAATTATCAATGTAACTCTGTTGGAGCTTTTCTCCCCGGGCCTCCGCTGAAAAAGGACATGTATCCAGTCGGACCATCCCGGTTAACAAATGTAAAATAAATAAATAAAATAATGTCCTGAAATCAGTCCTAATTATTGAAAGATTATATTGTTGCAGTATGTTCTTAAACCTTACCTAATTCTTAATGACAGTTACAATACAGTTCAGTTTTGTATCTTTTCAGGTAGAGTCAAAATGTGATACTGAAAAGAAGTTTTGTCATGTGATAAAAACACTTCAAGAATGAAACTTGAAGAAGCAGGGATAATGGAAAATGGAAAACAACCAGAATAGAAGAGATAACAGTTGCAGGGAAGAAAGAAGACACCTAAACTATTTTATGCAATAGAAACATTTTCAGTGATGCAAAAGTTTTTATTTTTATAAAAGTTTGACATATGAATGACTAGTGGGGTGTTGGATGTGGGCAAAAACAACAAATCCAGGAACAAAACCAGAAGCAAGAGGTATGAGAAGCTCAGCATCAGTAAATATAAAACTGCAACTAGTTTCAGACAGGAAGCAGTACAGTGTCAGGACAAGGAGGACTCATCAGAAAATGACGTCAGTCCAAAATATAAAAATGAGAGTTTAAGAAGGAAATCATTCAGTGGAAATTAAATAAATGAAATCCAGTTGAATTCTATATTCTGAGGTGTTCATGCTAACAGAAAACTGTACTTTGCACTTTAATGAACTAGATTCTTATTTGGTGCACTGTGCACGGGAAACCAACACACAGTTCTATTCATCCTAGTACCTATAATTTTGTGGCAGAAGATGACAGACTACACTTAATAAATAATGGTGTTGCACCACATTTTTGCATATATTTTGTTTTCTGCAATAAAATCATGTTTATTCAAATTCACCTATTTCATGTATAGTGCCAGTATTTAAAGTGCTTATCATTTTGAGTTTTTTCCGTATAATTATTTGTTGCCTTATAAGTTCATACATGTGTGTGAGGCTGCCAGCCCAGCTAGCTAGAATATTGTAAATAATGATATGTCATTTGTAAATATTAAAATAATCCATAGGCTTGTCTTGCAAATGTAAGTAAACTGTATGTTATGTGCTGAGCCTCAAAAAGGTAACCACAGTGCACCCTACTAGAAAAGAGCAAAACTCTAAAAAAATAAGTTGAATTCTTTACTATGGTGGTTATCTCAGTTTGGAGACAGAATGTCTGCAGCTAGAAATTCTTTCTATTGTCTGGAAACAGAAATAATTACAGGTTTCCAAGGTAAAATTTGTTTTAACAGTTTTATGACTTTCGATTCTAGGCAAAACCTATGAGAGATAAGTATTTTTAACACAGAGGTGTTATATTTTAAGTTCCTGTTAGCCATGGAAAGTAAAGGCAGAGGTAACAAAAATGATGTAATCTGAGATAACCCAGCAGAGATGTTTGATAGTAACTATCTCAGACAGTGAGTCTGTACATGTACTTGTCTTTGGATCTGACAACATCTTCTCATCAGCACTTGTCTGGCTCTGTCAGTAAGACTTAGATTGCAGTGATTTCTCTTAGAGATAGATAGGAACTTAGTAAGATTAGCTTAGATGTTTTCTGTATTTATGTGAGACAGTCCTGCAATGTTGTTTTGAAATATTTCCTGTGATTCTGAACTCTGTTGTCACTGTGTTGAGTTGAGTAGTGTCTTGTGCTTTTATTATTTATTATTAAATATATTTAAACCTTTTAATTGTGGCTGGCTTGTTTAGAGATATTTAAACTCTTAGAGTACTTGCATATGTATTTGGTGACACTGTATAGGCCACTCCTAAATAGCCTTAAAAGTTTGGTCACACTTACCATCTGGATAATAGTAACATTACACAGTAGAATTGGTCACCGTTTGGGAAGGGCCTCACAGTAGCAGATAAGCAGTGGTTGGTGGCAGCTGGTACTACCTTATAGTCTGGGCAGAAGGGGGTATAGCCAGCGAACCTGTGCCAGCCTTCCCCGGGAGTGTCTGTGTGTTTGTATATAAATCAAATGTCAAAGTGTGTGTGTGTGTGTGTGTGTGTGTCAGCTACTTGGGCAGGGGCACTAAGCACTGAGAGGGTGCTGGAGGTTTTGGCTTGACCACTCGGCTAAGATCTTAGCCCTATAGCAGTGCCAGTGGGGAGTCTTATTGCGGATCTGGATAAAGAGAGAGAAACCAGCCCCAGGAAGTGAGGACATCCAGCAAAGAGGTGGATGGATTGTGTGAAAGAAGATCTGCGACAGTCAGGCATGAGTGCTGAAGAAGGCAGGAGTGTGGTACTGAATTGAGAGAGTTGGCAATAGTTAGCACAATATCCTGAAAAAATGGGAAAAAGGGGGCTGATGATGATGGTGAAACCAGCCTCAGACTGACTGTGATCTCTGTGTGCTCTTAAGGGAAATTGTACTTTACTGTGTGTACTTGTTATCCTCCCAGTGTGTACATCTCCCACCCCCACTAGTGCTAGTGGTGAGGACTGAGGCTACTTGATTATTGGGCCAATGCAGAGGCATCAAAGTGTGTAGTAGGCTAAGGACCACTAGGGTCTTTTTAAGCCTAGCCATACATCCCAAATCTCTGACATGTTCTGGTGCCCTTGATAAGTGCAAGCAGGGGCTTGGGAGAAGAACCATTTACAGGCAGGGGCCTGAGAGATTTACCATTTACAGTCTGCCTATGTCCATTAGAGACATCAGTGCCAAACCAGGCATAAATTTACAGTTCCTCATCCAATTGTCCAAGTTATACTTGAATTGGGTTTGGGAGGAACTCTGCTTCACATGGATGGACAGCCTGCACCAGGGAAGGGGTAGTCTCTGGGATGGATTACTATCAAATGACTGAATTTTATATACACAACAGGCAAGTGATCGAAAGTTGGATAAATGACAGTCATAATGCCGACATTACAAAGATCGAGTGTTAAACACTGTGAAATGAAGGCAGTTTCGCCTTTCAGAACATCGATCATGCAATGTCGTCAAATAACACTGTTTACACTGCTCATTTCACAGTCTAGGAACACAAAACATTTGCAACAGCATCTACTGCCGATATTAACATCGGAAAGGCATTGTTGATGTTTCTGTGTTGATCATGTGACCTCATTAATATTCATGAAGTCAATGATATTACCAGCTGTGGATGTAAACATCGGGATTTTGATAATAATCCCTCTGATATACATACCTGTTTCTCCAGCAGGACCTATTTATACCACAGACAAGATTTAAGTCTTTAAAATGGGTAATTCTTGCTATGTACATTATTTTTATGGTTAAGAATTAAGATCTGAGGAAGAAATTATCTAGTGAGTTACACACTGTCTCTGTTTCCTGGTGGTGTTAATATGCATAAATACTTCATTTAGGTTTGGGACAGCTGTAAAGACAAGCAAAATACTTTAAAAACCATTACAAAATTCAAAAAACAATGGACTGGTATTTTTCAAAAATGAGCACTGATGTTTAATTGGCATCTTGCATTCTGCTAAAGATTTAATGAGAACTGGAAGCTAACTGACCCTGTATAGAACATTTTGCCCTTACTCCAAAATGTTGGTAAATATGCTGTTTATGATTGGAGCTTTGCATAAAGATGTTGGGTATGAATTACATTATTATTTGTAATATATTTATTAAAAGCAAAACACAACTTTGAAATGAGTTAGTGACTTATTTATACTATTGTCTTCCTTTGATAGATTATTTCTACTGCAGAAGTTTTACAAACAATATCTTTAAGCTTAGATACAGCAATGAGGTCTTGGCTTTGTTACATGCATTATTTTGCAATTCCACTTTAGGACAAGACATTTATTCTAAGGAATTTAAAGCCATCTTCTGGGCTCTAATGATGGATAGAGAACTGAGGAGTCAAATTTTTGAGACTAGGAATTTGCTGAGGCTGAAAATGCATGCTTAGGTTTTGTACTGGTAGTAGGAGAAAGCAAGATTACAGAATAAAATGTGATGGGTATCATTGCAGTAAGTGAAATACTGGTTGGAAACCTCGACATGTAAAGAGTGAAACACATAAAAAGAAAAAAAGAGAGGGAGAGAGAAGGAAGCAACAGCTGGTTGAAAATGGTAAGGACCTCTTTCTAAATAAGAAACACTCTACTCTGACACTAATTCTGATTTCATCCCTCTCTGTCTTCTAAAGCCTCTCCCTCACCACAATTCCCACTCCATTTCTAGTCTGTCCTCTCCAGAGTAGTACACTCTGGATCCCACGGCAAGTGACTTTGCTGCACCACCCTTCCAAAGGATGTCCACCACCCTCCTTACCATCATGTCTTTCACTTCCAAGCTATGTATTGTCAATGAACCTACAAGTGTAGCATTTCTTAGTTTATATTTGGTAGATTGATTGTTTTTTACATCCAGCTTTCACTCAACAGAACTTTCCCAGGTACACCATGCTGGGCAACTGGACACCAGCCTGCCACTTGCTAATTGACCTAGGGCTGCTGGGCTTTTACATTGGGAACACATTAGCCAATAGGGGCATATACATCCTTCCCAACATTCGCATATTCCCCTGGTGTAGGCCAGAGTAGGCTGGGTCCTCAACCTACATAACACAAGCAAATACCCATGTCCATTTTTGTAACATTAGTCAACAAGATCGAATCATGTCAGGCCAGTTTTTACACCAAGTTCTCCTATCTTAAGGATACCGTGCAGTACAATTGACATCCAAAGTTCATAGGTTCATAGGTGTGTACTAGGCTAATGGCTCTGGAGCCTATATAAGCCTAGCCCAAGAAGATTCCCTGGCATCATGCCACCCAAAGTTAGTTCCCAGCGCCCCTGTCAAGCAAGGCCACTGAAGTGATCCCCGGGGTGAACTTCCTATTGTCCACCCGCTCGTCAAGATTTCTCTTAAGGAGGGCCAGTGAAGTGCTCTGCTTGACGTGAATGGGAAGTTTGTTCCAGAGTATGGGAAGTCTCTGGGTTAGGAACCTGTCCCTCCAGCATGTTCTGTTTATTGTGATAATGAGGTTAAGGTCCCTGGAGCAGGTAGCATGGAGGGATTGGGATTTCTTTAGGTGTAGCATATCTATCAGCTCTGAGTCTGACATGGCTTTGTAGGTCAAGCAGAGATCGCCTCTATGTAGCCGATAAGAGACAGAGTATAGCTGGAGTTTTCTGAGTCTGTCCATATAGGGCATGTGTCTTAGGCCTAAGATCCTCTTTGTGAGGTATTTTTGTGGCCTTTCCAGTGGTTGTAGGTGTCTAGTGAGGTACATACCAAATGGGGCATTGTCTTCTATAATAGGTCTAATGAGGGGCGAGTAGAGAGGGATTATGACCTCTTTCTTCCTGGATGAGAAACCTTTTGTTATGAGATGAGACACATAGAAGGACTTTCTGACTACAGTGGCAATGTGGTTATCAAAGGAGAGGTTGCTGTCAACCTGTGTCCCAGGTCTCTTATCACACCTTCGGTGTTTAGTGGACTAACACCTATGTAGTAGTTCATGGGCACCGAATTTTTCCCAAAGGGAATGACAATGCACTTTTTGGCATTGAGCTTAAGGTCATGGTTCTGGCACTGGTGTCAGTGAGGCCTTTTTGTAGAATGTCTGCATCAGTTGGAGAATCAGTAATAGCTCCCAATTTGCAATCATCTGCGAAGTTGGTCAACCAGAGTCCCTTTGTGTTGGCTTGAACTTCAGAGAAGTAGATGCCAAACAGGAGAGGACCTAGGACCGATCCCTGTGGGACACCACTTGTAACTGGTCGGTAGTCAGATTTGGAGACCACTACTTTCACAGTGTGGGTTCTATCAGTGAGCCACTTGGCAACCCATCTTATTACATAGGGGTTTATGCATAGTTTAGTGAGTCTATCTATGATTCCTGAGTGAGGGATGCTGCCTTGGCAAGATCTAGGTAGGCTGTGTGAACTACCTTGCCCTCATCCACAGCTCTGGTAACAGACTCAAAGAAGTCTATCAGGTTGAGCAGGCATGATCTACCTTTCACAAACCCATACTGTGTGGGGTTCAGATTTGGAGATTTGCTATGTCCTTATTTATAAGGTCCATGATGATGCGCTCCATAGCCTTACATATCAGACTTGTCAGGCTATTGGGGCAGTAGTTCCTAGGGTCAGTAGTCGCTCCTCCTTTGTGGAGTGGGATGACTGTAGCAGTGTGCCATTTGGTAGTAACAAAGCCTGAAATTAGGCTGTGATTGAACAGGGTACTCAGGTGTGGTGCCAGTTCACTTTGTAATTCATGTAGAACACAGCCAGGGAAATTATCAGGTCCCATGCAAGCTGTATTCTTGACTTTGGACAGTGCGGTTTTTACCTGTGTAGCTGTGATAATAGAGACTTGGCATTCCTCAGGTATTGTGACAGGCCCTTTAGGGGGTGAAAAGGGGGTAAAGTTCACACTGAACCTGTCAGCCAATATGTTGGCAATATCAGTTGGTTTTGTATATGTATTGCATTGTGCTGTAACAGATCTGAGGATTGCCATGTAGATTTTTGATATAACTATAGAATGCCTTGTGGTTGTCTTTAGAATCTGCAGCAATTTTGTTTTCATAGCTAGCTTTAGAGGATTTGATGATGGATCTCAGTTTTTTGCTGAGACTAACAAAGAAGTTTTTCCAGTCTTAGGACTTCATCCTTTTCTGCAACAGCTTTTTCCTTCTGTTGTAGAGTTTGTTTATGGTGTGGGACCACCAGATTGGCTTCCTTTTTTGGAGGAGAGTGTCTTGGTTCTGTCTGGAATGGCCCATTCTATACACTTGTGTATGTGCTCATACAGTGCATTGTTGTATGATTCAGCAGTCATGCACCTATTTTCCATTTGCATGGGTGTTGTTAAATTAGCCAACTCTGTTTTTAAAAGCCCAAAATTGGCTTTGGAGAAGTTTTTTACAGTGGTTTCCTTTGTGGGGGGTGAGGGTGGGATGTGGATATCTGTGGTGATTAGCTTGTGGTCAGATCTGACCAGGTAAGAATGAGTTGGTCCAAGGCACTGGAATTAATTAATTCCAGAAAACGTTGAGCAAGTGTGTTGGTACATGAGCAATTTTCCCAGTTAATGGAGGGATAGATAAAGTCTCCCAGTATAAGGTTATTGGGTTGTACCTTAATATTTTCCAGTGTGTTTAGAAATGTGGAGTGGGAGTATTGGGACATGGTGGGGGATCTATAGCAGGCTACAACTTGGATTGCAGTTTTACCCAGTGTTAGTAGTACCTGAAGTACCTCTGATGCGTTACGTTGGGCTACTAGTCTGGAGGTGTGCATATCCTTTATGACTATGGAGACACCACCGCCTTTAGTACTTCGGTCCAGGTTTAGGGGCCGAAAGGTGTGATATGAATTATAGCCTGGTAGTGCTGGGGTGCTCTCCGGAGCCTTGAACCAGGTCTCAGTGACTGCACAGATATCAATGTTCTCCATTTTAAGGATTGCTTCAAGCAAGTGCATTTTGAGATTTAGACTTCTAGCGTTGAGTAGCATAACCCTCAGATTTTGTTTGCTTGTAGCTGTTATGGTAATAATTTTGTCTTTAGAACATTGCCTAAAAAAGGCACTATAGGGGTGGCAAGAGCCTTGGCCAGTATCTGGAATCCCTGTTGTGACTGGTCTATACAACTCTTCTCCCTATATGGCAACATCTAAAGTCTGTGAGGCTGCCAAATGCAACATTTTAAGGTTAGTTTGAGGTGGAAACACTCACCATGTTTTTGGGAGGTGGAAGGAACCCCTTCAAGACCAAGAGAGAACACAAAAACTCCATACAGACATTAGATGGAGGTCAAGATCAAACGTTTTGCCTTATGCATGGAAGGTAAAACCCTTTATCCTTATGCCATCTCCCTGTATCTGTCATTATATAGAGATCTTTATATTCATTTATTTTGAGGATTGGATCATTACACTCCTATATTGGTTGAAATGTTAGTTTCTCAAATTTCAAAGCAACAAATTTCCATGTATTGAAATGGAGATTTTTATTTATTTCCCAACTTGAAATTTGGGTAATTTAAACTTGTGTTTTCTTAATGTCCTTTTAGGAGATGATAAAATCCACTAGTTTAATATCAGCTGCATGTTATGTTTTCTAGTTTTCTGCCATTGATAAGACATCGATAATACAGGTATTATATAAGTAAAGAAATAATATAAATTTGTTAGTTATCCTAGATGTAATGTTACATTTCTTAAAAATTTATAAATGGGCTGGTTTTGTCATGCACATTCTGTTACAAACATTCAAATACACAGATATTTATACACAGAGGCAGCAAGAGCAGGAAAAAGAAACCATAGAAGAAACTCTCAATCAAAAAGACAATACTTTAAAGGAAGACCTGATGGATTTGATTGAAATTGATAAATATAGTAATAGTATGACAGACAGAGGCTGCCAAGTTAACCATCTGAATGTTGGGACCTGCTAGACTGAGTTTCAAAATGCAGAAACTGAATGGCCGAAAGATCACATTTGTATATACCAAGTCCAAGATGCTATTTCTCAGAATATTCCCTTTTCTCTGAGGTATAGTGATTATGGAGTTGGTATATATAAGTTAGGGGGTGAAGGGGTACAGGGTGGGCTTGCCCACAACCCACAGGAAGTTTTAAGAAGAGCAATTTATGAGATTAGCTTTTCTCTGTGTTTTCAGTCATTTTTAATCAGCTTTCGGCACTCAGCATTTTGAGTGTCAACATTTCAATAGGAAGCTAGCTGCCAAAGGTGACTAAGACATAGATTGTCAAAAAGTTAATAAGCCAAACTAAAAAAGCAATTAGAACTATAAAGAGAGATCCAGACAATATATATGTATAGGTTCATAGGTTCATAGGTTCATACTAGGCTATCTGCCCTAGGGCATTTATAAGCCTAACCAGAGTGTGTTTGGCTTTCGCCACCCATTTTATATTAATTTTACTATGCCCTTGTTCGAGGTTAGTATACTGTGCCTCTGTCTAACAGTGACACAGAAGTGATACCCGGGGTAAACCTACGATCTCCCATCCACTCATCAAGATTCCTCTTGAAGAGAGTCAATGAGGGACTCTGCCTAACCTGGACTGGGATTTTATTCCAGAGTGAAGGGAGCCTCTGGGTTATGAATCTGTCCCTCCAGCATGCCCTATTTATTTCAGTGCTGAGGTTCAAGTCACTCGAGCACATAGCTCGATGGGATTTGGATTTTCTGAGGTGCAGCATGTCCATTAATTCCGGGTTGGACATGGCTTTATACGTCAGGCACAGATCACCTCTGAGCAGGTGGTATGACACTGAGTAGAGCTGGAGTTTCTTTGACTGGGCAGCATATGGCATCTGTTTGAGCCCTTTGATCCTCTTGGTGAGGTACTTTTGGGGTCTTTCCAGTTGCTGCAGGTGTCTGGTAAGGTACACCCCAAAAGGGGCATTGTACTCAATTATGGGCATGATGAGGGATGAGTAAAGAGGCACGATGACCTCCCCTGATCTAGACGTGAATCCCTTCATGATTAGGTAGGCTATATAAAATGGTTTTCTAACACTTTGGCCACGTGGTTGTCAAATGAAAGATTGCTATCAGCTTGGGTCCCCAGGTCCCTAATTACTTCTTCTGTACTTAATGGATTACCACCTATGTGGTAATTTGTGGACACTTTGTTTTTGCCAAAGGGGATGACTATACACTTTTTGGTGTTTAGCTTGAGGCCATGGCTCTGGCACCAGTTGTCTGTTTCTATGAGGCCCTTTTGGAGGATGCTTGTGTCGGCTGGAGAGTCGATTATGGCGCCCAGTTTGCAGTCATCTGCAAACTTGGTCAGCCGCAGTCCTTCCGTGTTTGCCTGTACCCCCGAGAAATATATACCGAACAAGAGAGATCCCAGGACTGAGCCTTGTGGGACGCCACTTGTAACTGGTTTGGAGTCTGACATGGCTCCAGCAATTCTAACCATGCGGGTTCTGTCCTTGAGCCAGTTTGCAACCCATCTAGTGACATAGGGGTTTATATTTAAGCTGGTGAGCTTATCTATAATGCCCGAGTGGGGTATTGTATCGAAGGCTTTTGCAAGGTCCAGGTAGGCTGTGTGGACCACCTTCCCCTCGTCAATGGCCTTGGTGACTGTTTCAAAGAAATCGACCAGGTTTAAGAGGCAGGATCTGCCCTTAACAAAGCCAAACTGGGTAGGATCCAGTGTCTGTATGTCCTCAATATCTTTATTTATGAGGTCCATGATGATCCTTTCCATAGCTTTGCAGACCAAGCTAGTCAGGCTTATGGGGCAATAGTTTCCAGGATCCATTGAGGCACCACCTTTGTGGAGAGGGACCACTGTTGCTGTACGGCACTCTTTGGGTACATATCCTGTAGTAAGGCTGAGATTGAGCAGTAGTTTTATGTTTGGGTTTAGCTCTTCTTGGTGTTCATGTAGGACGCAACCTAGGACACCGTCTGGTCCCATTGATGCTGTGTTTTTTGCTTTGGAGAGGACGGCTCTTACCTGAGCATCTGAGATGTCAGGGGGGCAGCACTCTGCTTGGATAGATATTTGCCCTTTTGGTGGGGGGGGGGGGTTTGCGCTGAACCTGTCAGCTAGGATGTTGGCAATGTCTGTGGGTTCGGTGTATTTTTTGTCATTTTGGACGAATTCTGAGCATATCTGGGAAATCCCACCCAGGTTCTTAACATAACTAAAGAAAGCCTTGTGATTATCCTTAGTGTCCTGTGCAATTTTTCTCTCGAAGCTCGCCTTAGATGATTTTATGAGTGCCCATAGTTTTTTGCTAATACTGTTCAGAGATGCCTTCCCTTTTTGGGATTTTGCTCTATCATGTAGTAGCTTCCTCCTTCTATTGCATAATTTGTTTATGGCTGGGGTCCACCAGACAGGACGTCTGCCTTTGGAGGATTGGGCCTTGGTTTTATTTGGGATTGCATGATCCATGCATTCCTGAAGGTGTTCATAGAATGCGTTTATAAAGGATTCTGCAGTCTGGGCCATATTTTCCACAGGCCCGGGGCCTTTGAAGGATTCCACCTCGGTTTTGAAGAGTGTGAAATTTGCTTTAGAGAAGTTTTTCACTGTGGTTTTCTAGGCAGGGGGTGGGATCGGGATGTGAATATCCAGTAAGATTAGTTTATGGTCTGATCTTACCAGTGAGGGATACACTTCTGGTCTGGAGCATAGAGTCCCCATGTTGGTGATGATCAGGTCCAGTATGCTTTCCCCTCTTGTGGGAATGGTAACAAGTTGTTCCATAGCATTTGAGTTTATAAATGCTAGGAACCTTTGGGCTAGGGTGTTGGAGCTAGAGTAATGCTCCCAGTCTATGTTTGGGTAGTTGAAGTCGCCCAATATAATGGTGTTTGGAGAGACCTTCATATTTTCCATAGTTCTCAGGAAGACCGAGTGGGGTTCCTGGGTTTGGGAGGGTGGTCTGTAGCAGGCTATAAACCGGAAGGCAGTTTTACCCACTGTTAGTTGCACATGGATAGTCTCTGATGCTTCGTGCTGTGCCACCACCCTGGAGGTGTGGGTATCTTTGATAAATATTGATACTCCCCCTCCTTTTGTGGTTCGGTCCAAGTTTTCGGGCCGAAAAGCATGGTATGAGGTATAACCTGGTAGTGCTGGAGTGCTCTCGGGAGCCTTGAACCAGGTTTCTGTTACTGCACAGATATCGATGTTCTCCATGCTAAGGAGAGTTTCGAGCATGTGCATCTTGAGGTTTAGACTTCTGGTGTTGAGTAGCATTACTCTTAGTTTCTTATCCCTTGTGATACCTCTGGAGATGGATTTGTCTTTTCAGCCTTGCCTAAAAAAGGCACTATGGGGGTAGCGAGAGCCTTTGCCAATATCCGAAAGCCCAGGGGTAACAGGTGCAAGCCATCCCTAGTGAAGCATCGTGGCTTGTCGAGCATGTCATCCCAGGCTGACAGGCATTGGATCCCCTTTGAATGACACCAATACTTAAGCCAATTGTTGAAATTGATCATCTTGTCTTCATATTGTGGCATCATTCTTGGTGAGGGTAAGATGCTACTCAAGGTCAGGGTCATACCGGCCTGGGCTACATGTTCAGAGAGCTCCTCTATGTCTCTTTTCATGTAGTCCAGGGAGGTACTTCTCAGGTCATTCACACCAGCATGGACAATGACTGAGTCATATTTGTACTTGCCTTGGAGTGACCTGAGTGCATGTGTTATGTGGCGGATCCTAGCACCCGACAGGCAGCTCACCGTGACCTTCTCCTTGTTCAGCCTGGTGACGTCAGTGTGCCTGACGATAGAGTCACCTATTACAAGTGTATCAGGTGTGTTGTTTAGCCTTAATGGCTGTGACTGTTCGGCACACTGGCTTTGTGAGCTATGTGTTGCATGTGTTTTGTTTTGGGGTAGCGGTTGCTTGGGTGTCTGCTTTGGAGGTCTCTGCTGCTTAGGCAGATTTTTATTTAGAGCCTCTGAGTATGTTTTTGTGTGTTTATGTGTTTGGTTTGCTATCGTGGTAGGTCTATGTGAGACTGGAATTGTAGTGAGTGTGGTTTCCTTCTCCTCCTGACTGGTTACACCAGTACTGAGTTGAGAGAGCTTAGCCTCCAGTTTGGCTATATGGTTGCATCTCTCACATGTGTTGGAATTTGTTGGGAGGAGGAGAGGGTTGTCTGTGTACATGAGGCAGTTGTAACATTGCCTCAGGATTCCCAGATTCACCAGCTGGACCAGAGAGGAGATTGACAACTGACCTTTGGACATGCTAGAATAGTATTGGGAATTCCTTTATAATTGAAAAAAAGGGCCAATGGGGAACAAGGTACACAAGGGGAGTTTGTGAGGGTGTAGTGCTTTTAATTTTTTAGTGCTGACTTAGTGAGCAAGTGCCAGGTAACTTAAATGCAATGTGTTACAGGTAACTTAAATGCAAAAACGACAAACAGTAACTTTCTTTCAAGTGAAACAAAGAAGTAAGTACAGTAAGCAATGCAGATATCACTAGGGATCCACAGAAGCGCTGAAAAGCCACGTTTTAGGTGGAATTAGTGTTTCAGGGAAATAACAAGCAAACAAACAGCAAGCATACAAACAAAGCTAGATCCAGCAGGCCTGGATCTAGTCTATGCTACAGCAAACAAGGTGTACCAGTTTCAGTAAGAAACAGTTCAAATATGCAGGCACTATAAGCCTTTAACCAGAAATTCCCAGCTCAGAAGGGCAGAGTCCAGCCTCTCCTCCCACAAGAGTGCAGACCACGAACCTTCTTAATGTAAAATAACTGGCCTGAAACCCAAGTGCTTGAACCAGAACTAATACACTTTTAGAATAACAGACACTGAGCCCTCAATCAGCAGTTCCCAACTTAGAAGGATGTAAGCTACCTGTCCTGCCACCACAGTGCAGGCCACAAACCTTCCTAATGTAAAACAACTGGTCTGAAGCCCAAGTGCTTCATCCAAAAGACTTAGAATGATAGCTACACTTTAATCAAGTTACTACCAAGCAGTAATAAATACAATTAAAAACTTTAAAGAATGCCTGGATTAGTGCTCAAGTTATACAAACAAAGCTATATTCAGCAGGCCTGGATCTAGTCTATGCTACAGCAAACAAGGTGTACCAATTTCAGTAAGAAGCAGTTCAATATATATATATATATATATATATATATATATATATATATATATGTATATAAAGATACATATATATATATATATTTATATATATATATATATATATTAATAGTCTTCATAATCAAAACTTAGATCATAACCATTATAAATACCTAAAAGTGATTGTAATGCTATAACTTAGCAGCACATAGTTTCAGGACACTACGTAAAGACATAGTGTCATTCATGCCCAGGTATATATTATCATATATTCTGATTTGCCATAGAAATTCCCTATATCAAAGCCTAAGCTCCCAGGGTCCACCTAATAGATTAACTGGAACTTATTCTAATACAAAAAAATAAAACATCTTATTCTTATTATACTTTAACTTATGCTTATATAATGCCTTGTTAGTATTGGGACTCCTGATGTCAAAGTAGTATTCATATATATCCTCTTTTTCAGGGCATATTCTATTTTGTCCACATAGTAACTATGACAGTATTCACAAAACACTAAATACACTACCCCAGAGGTATTACAATCACAATAATAACTCATCTTGAAATCAGTAGTATGTGTTTGAAGCTTTAGACACAGACCTTCAAAAACGTACTTGCACTGAGAGCAAGCACCACACTTCTTCGGGCCTCTGGTTGACCTGTTATATTCTACAGCCCTGTTGTTCACCCCTTCAAACCTCTCCTTTATATTAAAATGTCTTTTGTAGATAAAACATGGTTGATTACCTAATGCTTTTTTACAGGTGTCATCATATTTAATATATATTCAATTGCTTATGATTGTTCACTTAATCTGGTTACCTTTTGCCCCATATTTAATTGCCATAGTTAATTCAAAATTTTCAGCAACACAGCTATTCTCCCTCTATGTTCACCATAATCTCTAGTTTTACAACATTTATTAATAGAAGTGCCCCTAACAATGGAGAAAAAAATATTTGTCATTCTTTTCTATAATACTTCAGCTGTGATCTCAGTTAACATTACCAATGGATAGCCTCTGTCCAGAAACATCTTAAATAAATTGTCTAAGCATAAATTAATAATCCTCAGATGTTAACCTTGAAGTATGTATCATCTGCTTCTTTACCAAACTCCCTTTTTGAAACATTGGGTGATTACTAGAGAAATGTAAACAATTATTAGAATAATTGGTCTTTCTATAAACTCTGGAGTGAAATTAAATTTCTGGCCCACTAAGTCCTTCAGTATTGACACATCTAAATAATTAATAGCATCATATGAATAAGTAGATGTAACCTTCAACAAATGTATACAATAATTTAAATAACCTATACATGTATTAAACTGTGAAACACGTCCTTTCCAAATAATGAATATGTCATCCAAAAACCTCAAAAAAAAAAAAAAACACTATGTAGTGCATTTAAACAGATTTAAAAAATATTGTTCTTAATGCCATAATATAATGTTAGCATATAGGGGGCAAGGGCAGCTCCTATTGCTACACTCTGTCCTTGTTTAAAGTATTCCCACATAAAATAAATGAAGTTATTGTTAAAAATAATCTTCATAAAGTCCCCCAACATAAGCATCTTATTATTTGATAAGAAATCACAAGTGTGACAAGCATCCATAAACCAATTAATGACTGTGTGTTGCAGAAAACAGGAAAACAAAATCTAGTACAGCAACTGTAACAAACAAGTTACCCAAAAAATATCAAAAACCGTTGAGTATATATTGGATATTTTTTTTTTAATTTCAATTTCCTGTCTACAAAAATAGCAAGAGGATGTGTTCTGGAATCAGTATCTGCTACAATAGGGTGCACTGGGGGGATTTTCAATCTTTAAAAATCTATGCAATCTATGATCTATAATATTTTGATCAAACAGATCTTGAAAAAATATGCCGCTTTTGTAATATGCTCTATGCACTTCATTTCTTGAAACTCTAACATATGGGCATCATTGTTAAGTATGTTTTACACCATGGTCAAATAGTCGATTGCACTCATAAGGACTATCACACCACTCATTGGTTTTCATAATTCTAATTTCTCTGTTGCAAGTTAAATAGTTCAAAAGCACAGATTCATCCTTGGAAAAAATATGACTCAAACAGAAATGCTGTTTATACAAATTCCTAATGTCCTCTCACAGATCTTTTGAAATAACTGCAAGGTAGGGTGTAGGAAAGGATTATAAATGTTTTTTTTTTTCTAGAAAAAAACTTCAGTCATATAGGATGTCAAGGGAGAGTCATAATGCACAAGTTTAAGACTGAGTTTCCTGATGTATATTTTTAAATGAATCTAAATATCATTTGTAGCAGACCTAACTTCAGGTAGATAAGTAAAACCCTTACTAAGTCAAAATGATTTATATCAATTTCTAGATCATTATGATTATATATATTTGAAAACCTTTATACTTTATCAACAAATTAATACCAAACAAGTGCTCTAAAATTCATACATCAGATAAAACCATATTGAAATCAGAAATGGATACAGAGTGGTAATAAAAGCTAAAATATCTAAACTGGCACCTAAGGTGTCACCTAAAAATTGTTCTTTTTGCTCCTGTACTGAGCATTGTCAAAGTCTGGATTGCCAAACAAACCAGAGTCTTCTGGAATGTTCACTTCATTCTTCTGGGCTATCTTTTCTAATCAGTGTAATGGTGGAAATTGTTCCATGTCTAAAATATCACTATTAACATTCCTAAAACTAGTGTCTGCCTCAGAATCAACAGGAACATTTACTGAATTAGTAAATTCAAAATCAATCACTTTACTATTCTGCTTATTATTAGCTGATCGAATATTAAACTGAGTGTTAAATATGTGTTTCTCTGCTGCCTTGTTCATTTTTGTTTTATTGTTTTTTGCTTTATTAGTACATTGTGGTGCTACAGACTTTTTCACTAGTATTTATTTGTCTGATCTAGTGCTATGACTGAATTACACTTGACCGAAAAGTGCCAGTAGACACAGTCTAGCTATACTTCAGCAAGGCTTTTGGCTTTGGTACACACAGGAGGTTGATAAAAAAAAGAAACTAGAAGATTTGCTAGTAATACCAAGACTAAGGAACTACATAGCTTAATGGTAGAATCCAGAGAACTATTGTGAGAGGGACAATCACAGCATTACGAAAATGGCTAGTGGGGTACCACAGGAATCTGGCATAGGTTCAGTTTTCTGTAGTGTCTTTGCCTCACGTATGTGAGGTAATAAAGAACAGGATTAAACCCTTTGCAGATGATACAAAATATGTACAGCAGTGCAGGATTGGGAAGGAAGAGTCTAGATGAAATAATTGGGAAAGGTTATAAGTGTGAGCATAAATGTTTCAGTTGCGGTTCATTGCAAACAGAAGAGAAGTACTGTACTTGGGCTACAATATTTATACTGTGAAGCATCAACTGGAAGGAGTAGAACTGATAGCAACAGATCAGGAAAAGGGTCTTGAGTGTTGATCACACTTGGTTTGGACCATCAAGAGCACAGTGTGCAAGCAGTGCTAGCCACACAAAGAATGTTAGTATATATCCTCATGGGGATAGCAAAGAAGGAATAGTACCAGACGATAGAAGAGCCAGAGCTTTTCTCCCTTGAAACCTGAGGAAACTGGGCTGGATATACATGATATTGTTCCAGAGAATTATCACCTTAAAGGAATCTTCCTGAAGAGGAAGGAGAGATTTGGAAAGAAGGAAACAGGCGATTGTGAGGACTTTTCCTAGGATCTCTGAAAGTACTTATTCACAGAGAGGGTTGTAGGCCCATGCAGTAAACTACCAGAATAGGTTTTCAAAAAGGAATCCACATAGGCATTCAAGAGAACATTGGATGGGTGGAAGTGGGATAAGTGGAATGTAGAAATGGAGCGGCAAAGAACGTGAAGGCATTGAAAAAGGCAAACTAGATTAAACTTATTGTCTCCTTCTGCCACTGGAAAAATGTAATGTGGTATAACCAGAAAGGTTCCATGCCCAAAAAGAGCTGTCAATCACACCTGATCAAGTTTTATGTCTAGATTACAGCTAAACCTGAGTTGGTCTGTCTGGACTAGAGTAAGGCCTTTGACTAGGTCTTGTACAGAAATCTGACAGGAAGACTGCAAGGCTGGGCTAGATTCATGCCTGAGGAACTGTATTGCCACATATTTGAGTGGTAAGACATGGAGGGTTGTTGGGATACATATAATGTCAGGAGATAAGAAAGTGATTACTGGAGTACCACAGAGTTTATCCTGGGTTCAGTACTCTTCAGCATATTTGTCTTTGACATAACAGAAAGAACAAAGATTGAGATCACCTTCTTCACTGATAACACAAAAAAGCAACATCATAAGAAGGAGGAAAGACTGTAGATAACAATTTGGAGAAGCTGAACAATTGTTCAAAAAGGTGATATTTGAGGCTCATTGCAAACAAATATAAAGTACAAACCACAACAATACAGGTACAAAGTAGGAAATTGGAGAGAGGAACTTATGGCAAAAGCCAGCAAAGCACCCTGATTGTTAGTCACATCTACTTGGAAGCGCAATGAGCTTATAAATATAAATTCAGTAAAGATATTGAACATACTAAGAAACCATAGTATAGATTTATAATATGCAGTAGGAGTAAAGATTTATAAATAGATAAACTGTAAGTAAATTCTAAAATTTAATCTTAAACACAGCAGATTGCAGATATATCTACAAAATCTAATGCAAAACAATTTGGCTCCAGAAAGGGGAGGAAATTTATAATAGTAACATCCAGTTAGGCTGGCAACTTGGCACTTTAAAAATTCACTGCCAATCATGAGGGGACCAGAGTTCTGCTGTGGCGACCCCTAACCAGGAAAAGCTGAAAGACTTTAACATCCGGTTAATGTCAGATAATGAAATTAAATATGACTGTGTTAAAAAGGTACTATGCAAACTGGATCTTAGTAAAGAAGGGGGTAAATTGGCATTAGTAACAATAACCTGAGAACCACAAACAAAACTGGGAATGCAGCACACTAAATACAAACTAATAACCAACTGCCAGCCTACAGAGGGAGTCCAATGGAACAAATATTCACCTGTATACGGTTAGTAAATAAATAACCACAATGTATTGTATCTATTTAAGTGCTTTCATCCTAAACACAATGGACTTAATCAGAAGTAGTTAATAAAACAGTCAACAGTGTTTTTATATTCATCCATCCTGGTCATATTATCACAGTCATCCAATAACAATTGTGCATCAGTAAACCATGGAAACATTATTTAAAACCATAGACAGCATTCTGTTCAATCATATTAATGAAAAATTTGAATATTTTTCCTATAGCAAATATATAGCACTATGCCCTCATGTATACTAAAACCATAACTTTGATATCTGATAAAATCAATGTAAAACAACAAAATCCCATCTACAGCTTAGCAGCATGCAACTTTAAAACACTACTAGTTGAAACAGCATCATTTAAACTTGGATGTGTAGATGCATTAAGGCAAAGTTGCCACCAAAGTTCCCTATACTCTGATTTTAATTCCCATGGACCTCCCCTGGGATTAATGGGAACTTTTTCAAGCACAAAAAAAACAAACAATTTCTTAACTCCACATAATGATATATACTTATATAATGCATTCTTAGCATTCTTTTTAAAATATCATAATTGTGCTAGTATATCCTTTTTCTCAAAGTATGCTGAGTTTTACCTATATAATAAAAGTGGCAGTAATCGTAATATGCAAGATATACCACCCCTGTAACATTACAGTCATAGGCAAAGTCCAGGTAAAGAGCATCATGACATGTTTTCAAAATTAAGGACTGTCCTTCATGAAAGTATTTACTTTGGGAGCAGGCTCCACATCTCCTCAACCCTTTTTGTATCTTATTTCTGTGGGGCATTAATCTATTATTATTCCACCATTCAAGCTTCTCCTTAATGTTAGCATGTCTTGTGTAGACAAAATGTGGTTTTGCCCCCAATATTCTATTCAGAGTATTGATACCTTTCTAATTACTAATAATAATTTGCTTAACATAATTACTACCAGAACCATATTTCAAAACCATAGTTTGTTCCAATTCAGTGTTGTTGTCATTGCCTTTATTGTTAGTTTGAAAAGTGTTCCCTAATATAGGCTCAAAAATCAAGTTCTTCTTTTTATTAATGACTTCCGTCTTAACCTCTTGTAGCAATTTCTGAGGGTAACCCCTATGCAAAAATATCTCCACTAATTCATCCATCTGCTGTACAAAATGGCCATCATCAAAAGTTAATCTGGAAATACAGACTACTTACCCCTTAATTAGTCCCTTCTTTTGATGAAAAGGGTGACTACTAGAAAAATGAAGGAAGTTGTTGGACTAGGTTGGTTTCATATAAAGCCTAGAATGAAATTGCTTGTCACAAAAATTGTTAATAATAAGGACATGTAAATAATTCATTTCTTTCTTGGAATAGAAATAGGTACTACAATACTATATGAAAAAGAACAGATAAAAGTGTACTTAAATTCACTTATACATCCAGTTGATTGCAAGTAGATGTTAACCGGCCAAAGCTCAGATTTTAAGCAGAGATAACTCAAAATGTACCACTTATATAAGGCAGGACAGAATATCAGTGATGAGGTGAAACTACCCCCCACTGCTATCAATGGCTACACAGAAATTCTAACAAGTACTCTGTAGAGAGACAGCCACAACTTCAGTTGAGTTAATATTCAGTGAAAAACACAAATAAATAAATTAAATACAGTACTATATGAAAAAGAGCAGATAAAAATGTACTTAAATTTAAACAGCCTACCTAGTGCTTACCAACTAAGATATATGTAGTCAAGAAATTTATTTAATTGTATGTCATTTCCCTTCCATATTAAAAATGTCATCCAGGAAAAGCAAATCCAAAGCAACGTACTCTGTAAACTCAGATGTAAGTATGGTGTTATGTTCCCATTGATGTAATATAATATTGGCGTATAAAGGGGGCGCAAGCTGCGCCCAAAGCAACAGCAGTTTAGTTCACCTTTGACAAAATTTAATTGTTATCCAAAACAATTTCCATCAAGTCGCCTAAAGAAAATGTTTCCTAATTGGTCAACTTATCAAATGCATTGCAAGCATCTCTAAATAAATCTATGCCTGTAATATGGGGAATACAAGTAAATAAATCAATCATGTCAATGGTAACTAAAAGATTATCATCATGGTAAAAATGTATTTGTATTCTCACTAAAAAAATCCTATGAATCTCAAAGTGTGTCTAGATGACAATCAAGAAGCCGTTTAGACTTGGTGTCCACATATGTCACCAAAGGATAAATTTAAAAACCACCAATGGCTACTACAGGCCATAAAGGGGGATTAAACACATTTTTGTGAATCTTGGGAATACCAAAGATGGTTGGCATCACAGATTGATTCATTTTCTAAAATTAATAGGTCTTATATTCTATAATTCTTTGATCAAGACTGTTTTTTTAAAAAATCAGTCTTCAAATAATCTACATTAACTGTATTTTTGGACACTCTACAGTATTGTAAATCATTGCTGAGAAATGTCATACATTTTAGAAGAATAAGCTGTAGAAATTATAATAACCATGCCCTCTCCTTTGCCTGACGTCATATTTCTAATATTTGTCTTTTGTGTTAAATCTTTAAAAAAAATGTTCTTCTTTGGTTAAATAGTGGTTTACACCTTTTTTTCCCTGTAATGTCTTCCTAATGTCTGCTTCACAAGACTTCACAAATGTTTGTAACACTGGATGAAGGAGTGATTAAATGTACTCTTTTTCTTGAGTGCCCCCATATTTGTATATTTATTTATAACAAGGCAGTCATTAAAAAATAGCTTGAGATTAATTTTACTGATAAATAATTTAAGGTCTAAAAATGTTTCACTGATATCCAATCTGGTATTGGGAATAAAGGAAACACCTTTACTAAAAATCACTGTAATTATACATCTTATATCCATTATATTCATAAACAAAATAACCCATTTAAAAGGGGGACGAGTTGGCACAATAACCTGAGAATAATTCAAGTGTGAGCTCACAATACCATTTTGTCTGCTATTCACTAGCTTAATTTAATTATGGAAAGATTTTACAAGAATGGAGACATGCATTTGTTAATCCCATCTTAAAGAGAAAGTATAAGTCTAGCTTCTTATTTTACAAACTCATTAATGATATTTTGGGTAAGTTATTATCAGGCTAGTAAAAGGTTGGGACTTGAAATCATATAACAGCATGAATATGTTAAAAATAAGTATATAACTGGCTGTAGTATGATGTTCTATACTAAGATAATAACAGCTGTAAATGGAAAAGTGGATTGTGATGTAATTGATGTAGAACTGTCTGAAGACTTTGATAGCATCATACATAAAACACTGATCAATAAATTAGAACAACAACAACATGATCTTAATGTAAGCCAAACTGTAAGTGAGTTGGAGAGCACAGCAGACCAATAGACCACGATTCCTTGTAAAGTAAAAAGGTTTTAATCCACAGTTCCAAAGACAAACACCATGTATAAAAGTGCTGCAGCTGATGAGCGCTTTCACTCACAAAATGAGTTTCTTCAGATCAATTTGCTGCTACCCATAGTGCCCCTATAAATACATCCATCAATAAAACAAACAAGTGGCAATTAACAGTTAAAGTTGTATATTACATACTAAAACCACTATGAATCCTAAAATATAGATTACTATATAAGATACATGTTAGGAAACTTATATAGCTTATACAAAATAAGTACATACTTAAAAGCATATAAAATGTTTATATAAAATATGAACAAATATATCAGTAAGCAATCATTAGAAAGTGTGTGACTGCTGTAAAAAATATCTGAATATGTTGTTTAAAACTACCTATGTTTAATGTTGATGTTCCTTCTTTTCTTGAGAGCTGGTTTTATCGAAGCTCTCTCATTGAGTCCAGAACCCCTATCAGCCCTTAGTCTTGTTATCCATTTACTTTCCCTATCTTCCATGTGGTTCCTAATCTCTCCACCTCTAATACAAGGTTCAATCATTTCTAGAACTCTAAAGAGGAATCTATGTGTATCACCTAATTCTACTACATGTTTAGCTAGTGCATTCATTGTATTCCCTTTCCTCATGTGGTATGTGTGTTCACGTATCCTGTCTTTAAGTTGTCGGTTGGTTTTACCGACATAGAACGCATTGCATACCTGGCAAACTGCCAGGTACACAATATTCATACTAGTGCATGTTGCGTCCACTTGGGTCTTAAACTGTATGTGTGAGTCAGGGTGTACAAATGTTGTAGCACTGTCAATGTATGCACATTGATTACAACGTTGGCATGCCTTAGTGTAATATGATTCAAATCCCTTCTTATTCTTCTTCGAATAGCACAGCAACCTTTTCAAATTTAATTTATTCTTGTACAGAAATCTTGGCTCATCTCCTACCACCTGTCTAATCTCATCATCTGTGCATAATATGGACCAATGCTTATTGAATATATCTTTTAAATCCCTATTGTCATTAGTATATGATAACGAGATTTTGACATCATTACTTACATTTCGTCCATCATTCTCTAGTGTGGGTCTGGGTCCATAATAAGGTGCTGCTCTATTCAATCTGAGTTTGTGCATATCATTAAATTGTCTCTCTATTTCATAATTACTATAACCCCTATGCTCTAATCTCTCTTTCAACTCATGCATCCCTATTTCAAAGCCTGTCTCAGTTGCATTAAGTCTGGAAACACGCATGCCCTGTCCTCTTATTATATTGTTAAATATATAATTGGGGTGCATGCTAGTCCTCGCTAATATAGTATTGCGATGGCATGGCTTGCGATATACTCCTGTGTTCAACAACCCATTTTCCATTTTCTCAATATATAAGTCTAGGAAATCTAATCTAAGGGTTGAATAGCACATAGTAAATACTAAATAATTTGTCAAGTTATTTATCATGCCATGAAACTCATTAAGCGAATCAACATCTCCTCTCCATAGCATAAACACATCATCTACAAAGCGTTTGTAGAATATAGCAGAGCTCATAAACTCGTTAGTTCTAAATAACACCTCATTCTCCCAATGTGCCAAGAACATGTTGGCATAGCTGTTTGCACATGGCGTACCCATGGCAACACCAGCTTGCTGTTTGTATATTGTGTCTTCAAATATAAACACATTGTTCTCAAGCACGATGTCTAGCAGATGTACCAACAGTTCTATATGTACAGGTGTAAATGTACTATGTAATGATAGATATTCCCTAACATATATAATTCCTAAATCATTCGGTAGAATGGTAAACAGTGATTGAATGTCAAATGTGACCAGTATTAACTCCTCACTGCTAATCCCACTTGCCATGCAATCATAGAGTTCTAGCAGGAACTGCTTAGAGTCCTTAAGTATAGTTGAATTCATATTTAGCACTGGACGTAGATGCTTCTCTATATAAACAGATATGTGTTCAGTGACCCAACCTTGCCCTGATACCACTGGTCTCATGGGTGGGTCACTGATACTCTTGTGTATCTTAGGGAAGCCTTGTATCACGGGAATGAGCGGGCTCGGTATTGTAAGATATTCAAATAAATCTTTGTCCAAGATCTTGCCATTAAACATATCAACCAATTTGTTTCCTATTTCTAATATAATACTTCTCACCATAGAAGAGTCAATTCTTAAATAAAATACATCATCCAGCATTCTCATCATTGCTGCTTGATAGCACATAGTATCCATTATCACAACTTGACCTCCTTTATCTGCTGGTCTGATTGTGATTGCTTTATTCACTTGCAAATCCCGTAGACTTGCTCTTTCTCTCCTGCTCAAATTGTCATTATACCTTAAATTAGGTTTCTTACTGAAATATTTATGCAGCTCATCCTCAGTTAATTTGAGGTAAGCCTCCACCAGTGGATGGTTCACCGGTGTATAATTACTTAATCTCTTAAATATAGGTATTGTTTCATCACCTGTAACGGTGTCTGTGGTATTGTTACGAAATGTCAACTTAAGCATCAAATTCCTACAAAAAAGCTTAGTATCCAGTACTGTATCTACTAGATTACTATGTCCACTCGGAATAAAATTCAACCCTTTCTCCAATAAATCCAATTCTGAATTTGTTAGCTCATACTTGGATATATTGCAGACTAGTGAGTTGGTTGTGTGTGTGTTATCGTTCATCACCATTAAATCACTCACTGTCCTATTTTGTTCCTCCACATTTTCTTTATTGTGTGCTGTGGTTGGAATTCCTCTGAGGCCTTCCTTTTTTGTCTTCCTCTGCTTAAGGATCTCCCTCTCCTCAAACCCTTGTCCTTCCTCACAGGTAACGGAAAAGGGATACCACTTTGTACTGTTTCTATAACATTCATGTTCCTACTATGTACCTTGGGTCTAACGACCCTATCATCCTGCAATATAGGTTTATTTGTGACCTCTACCTGAGGATATAAATTTGTATGCATAGGGCTATTTAATGTAGTTCCCTTCATTGTTATATTTGTATTGTCACGTACTGTGTCTCCATCCATATGTATGATGCTAATAACATCATCTGTATTAGTGGAGTCACCCAGCGCTTCATCTACAGTAACATGTAACGACTCATTTAAGACATTGTTACTATTTCTACCAAATTCCCGTGTATTCATGCTATTTACAGAAACCCCTGTCACATTTGATGCAGGTCTTACATTTTGTTTAACTGTTTCACTTATGTTGTTAACACTAACAAATCTATTGCTGTTCGCGTTATTGGTTACAGCATTAGCATTCTCTACAAGGCTACTAATATCACTCTCACCAAACCTAGGCCATACAAAGACGTGACCCATCGAAAAATCTTTGTGGTCACGTCTTATTTTGTTGTGCTTCTGCTGGAGAAGCTTGCGTTCAAGCGCCGTCCAGCAAGCTCTCAAACAGCGGAGCAACTAAAGCTTCTGGGTATGCTAAAACAATGTCCAACCTTTGCTGTTTGATGCTTGTAGCCAATGCATCCTCTTCTGGTGCGAAATAGTCCACTAGCAGTTGCATGTATTGCCTGCTAACATCCAAGTTTATCATCTGCCACTTTTTTAATAGCTCGGGATGCTGGTCTCCTTGATTCGGCATGTTGAATATCCGGAGTCCCCTCGGTACTATCCTCTGTTCCATACAGTACATGAAGTGCATACGTTGCGTCTGTAATCTCTTCAGACGCCCAAAATCCTTCTCCAACTTATCTAACATGCGTTGCAGTTTCTCTAAATCCACGATAGGCGCGTTGTCGTCACTCGTGCGCGTCGAGCCATCTAGTTGCCAGGATGCAACCTTAGAACACTGCAGCTGCTGCTCAAACCTCTGCTTCAACAGAGCTGACGAGCCCAGGTCTACACCCCGGGGCTCGTAGTCAAGCTCTATGTCAACGTTATTCAACGCTTTATCCATGTATCATATATAGTAGAAATCACAAAAAAACTGATGATATTCAAAATGAATAAGTCCGTTAGCTTGCCGGTCGGTCTGCTTCCACCAAGGTATAAAAGTGTAGTAACAGTATTAATGAATAACAACGTGTACCTCAGTAGAAAAAGTGCTCTCAAACTGTAGTTAAAATAAAATGTAAGCCAAACTGTAAGTGAGTTGGAGAGCACAGCAGACCAATAGACCACGATTCCTTGTAAAGTAAAAAGGTTTTAATCCACAGTTCCAAAGACAAACACCATGTATAAAAGTGCTGCAGCTGATGAGCGCTTTCACTCACAAAATGAGTTTCTTCAGATCAATTTGCTGCTACCCATAGTGCCCCTATAAATACATCCATCAATAAAACAAACAAGTGGCAATTAACAGTTAAAGTTGTATATTACATACTAAAACCACTATGAATCCTAAAATATAGATTACTATATAAGATACATGTTAGGAAACTTATATAGCTTATACAAAATAAGTCCATACTTAAAAGCATATAAAATGTTTATATAAAATATGAACAAATATATCAGTAAGCAATCATTAGAAAGTGTGTGACTGCTGTAAAAAATATCTGAATATGTTGTTTAAAACTACCTATGTTTAATGTTGATGTTCCTTCTTTTCTTGAGAGCTGGTTTTATCGAAGCTCTCTCATTGAGTCCAGAACCCCTATCAGCCCTTAGTCTTGTTATCCATTTACTTTCCCTATCTTCCGTGTGGTTCCTAATGTCTCCACCTCTGATACAAGGTATCTTAATGTAACCTTGATAAGATAAATAGCTACATGGATTAAAAATAAGACATGGCAAATATCATACAACAATTGGACAAGTGAATTTCTTGGTTACTGTCAGGGTGTCCAACAGGACAGGTTGCATCTCTCAGATTTTTATATTTTTTTTCTTTTGAAATGTTCTTCAGTCTGTATACAAATAATTTAAGTATGGGAAAACTTATTATAGTGGTTATGGATAGGCATGTCTGCATCAAAACTTAATTGAGTATTAGGACACAAGACAATATAAATATATCAAAAAACAAATCGTATGACATGTGGAAGACAAAAACTAAAGTGTGAATGTTTAGTGCAGCACACAGTGATTAAAAGTGTAGATTCATTTAAGGACCTGAGTATGTGGGTAGATCCAGATTAAAGTTTTTCTGATCATTATTAACTAATTGTTTAATGATAGTTATAAAACTATTTGCTTTACAAAAAGATTTATAAAGTCTAGGATCTAAAAATGATGAAATAATTTTTACAAGTTATATTCAACACAAACTTGAGTATGCATTAATATGGAAATCTTTTAAGAAAGTTAGAATAAGCCAGTTGGAAAGAGTACAGTGGAAATATGCCAAGGGCATTTACAGATGTGAAAATTATTATGGATTATTAAATATCTGAACTTGTACTGTGTCTCATGTACATATTTAAGAGAAAACTATATATATATATATATATATATATATATATATATATATATATATATGTATATAGGGGTCTACTTCAGATAGTCGAATGGCCAAACGTTGACATGCACATGGCTGAGATGAAAACATTGATATTATATTGTCCTATCTCGCCTTCATTTTTACTGGATGGGTTTGGAGCTGATCCTCAGCTCTGACTCAGCCAAATACACTAGCTTGAAGTCTCTAACTTGGTTTATGGCAGGAAGGCATCCCATCATGCAGTGGTGTAATTCCCCAGATCTCGTTTGCTGCTTTACGAGTTTGGATGCTTCTCTTCTTGGCTGTGGCTAAGTCCTTTAAAAAAGCTTCTATTTTTCCCTTTATTTAGCTATTTGTAGCTTAATAATTGCTTGGTACTTAGTAAGTAGCAGTTTTCTCTGTAGTTTAACTGTGTGCTGTGCTTTCGAGTGTTGTTTATCTGTACTTTTGGTGGCCATTGTTACTCACAAGGTCTTTTTTGTTGATTCCCGTTTGTGGTTGTTGTGTAGTTTAGCACTAAGGTAGAAGTTAGCTTTTATATTTTTTATTAGCTCATTTCGTTTGAGTGCTATTTTCCTATTGTTGTATCCCCTCTCTCGCAACTCTACTAGGCCCGTTTAAGTTAGAGGGCCTAGTGCCCGTTTAATTTAGTGGGCAGAGTTGTTCCCCTTGTCTCTTTCTTGCATGTTTACAGTGTTTCAAGTGTTTAGAGTGTTCTTCTAGTGTGATAATACTGTTTGAGAAAAAAAATTGTGTGTGTTTAAAGTTTATAGAAGTGTGTTAAGCTTTACCTGTACTACTACTGTGGTTTCTTTTCTAAAATGTCTAAGGAAATTAGAGAAAGGGAACCCAGGCCTTCACGGTTCAAAAAGTGTCAAAAATGCTCACAGAAAATGTCCATCACTGATGGACATAACATCTGTGTCTATTGTTTGGGGCCATCCACCTCCAGGAAACTTGTACCTTTTGGCACTCCTTTAACTCCCGTGTTCTGCAGGAGAGAAAGAATAACTTATACTCAAAGGATTCCTGAAACCGTTTTTGAGGAGGCTTTACATAGCACTTCCTCTTCCAGTAGATTCCTCTTCATCTAAGAGTGACAAGGCTTCAAAACGGCCATCTCCAGCTTCTTTGGCTCAGCGGGAGCTGCCATTAAAATTGGCTAAAACTTCTGATGGATACATCTCCTCAGCTGCACAGCATTCAGAATTGATGGACAATATAGTCTTGGGCAAAGCTAGACCTTTGGCTCCAAGGCCTTCAGAGCTAAAAGAGACTGTTCTTCAGAGCTGGTCCACTGACTTGTTACCAGTCTCCCCTACCTTATTTCGCTCACCAACCCTCTCCTCCAGGTCCTCCAGGAGCTTATTTGATGATGATGTGGACAGGGTGGTGCACAGACATTTGAAGTCGCCAGAGCTGGCTAAATTGTTTCTGGCTCTGACCCAGTTCCAGAACCAGCTAAGACTATGACTGTTACATCCACTATGATTCCTGCTCTGAGCCAAGCTCGAACTTTGGAGCCAGAATGCCAGGTACCACTTGCTGTAGATTCTTCAGTTCCGAGACCTCTTCCTGAGGTTTCGGAACCTATCCCTGCTCCGACTCTCTCTGTGCCGTCGGGAGTGTCTAGGGGCTGAAGCTCTCCAGTCACCTCCAGGTTTCCTCGGTTCCGAGTTTACCTCTCTGGGCTTTGGCTCAGCTGAGCTCGGCTCCTACATCAGCCTCAAAGCTAACCTCCTTAGAGACAGGGATTCCATCTGTTTCCTTGGAACCAGAGGTGTCCTTGGAGCTGGGGGGATCTGCCTTCAAGCTGATGAGGAGTGTGCTGTCACCTCCTATGGCTCTAAACAAGGATACTGGTATTGTTCCCCCCAAAGCACTGGTGTCTGTCTTGGAACCACCCCATCCACAGTACAGCAGAATCCCAGAGCCTCAGGGAACCCCATTGGGTGAGCCCCACTCTTCTGAGACCTCCCAGAATACCATTTTGACAAGGCTCCTTGAAAGATAACATGCAAGAAGAAGCATATTGACTCCCCTGACAAGTCTATCACCTCTAACACTGACCTTGAGGAGTCAGAAGGGTCCCCATCGTCATCCTCTGAAGATATATCCTTTGCAGATATCCTAGAGATCCTGAAACAGAGAGGTGGCTGGAAATCCATCACCCCTTCTGATGACGAGTTGGTGTACCTGAAGTCTTTTGGGTCTCAACCTTCAGCCTCCTGGGTGTCTCCACCTTTTGATGAACTTCTGGATTTGGTTAGTTGAAAGGCATGGGAGTCACCAGACATAATGGAACCAGTTCCTCGGAGGCCAAATAAGTTCTTGTCAGCACCTGGGGAAAAAAGAATTCCTCATGAAAGGCATCCCTGTAGATGCTATGGTGGTGGCAGTAGCCACCAAGAAGGAACTATCTTCTATCCATCCACCGAAGAACTCCCAGACGATGGACAGATATGGGAAGCATGTTTTTTTGTCAGTGATGTTTTCCCTTAGATCGCTGAACTATCTTTCACAATTTATGAGGCTACAGAGAGATCTCCTGAAAGAGTTAGGAGATACTCTCCAAGGTTCATTGGGTGCAGGGATGTCAGAGAAGGTCACTTCCCAGCTATCTAGTTAAAATTCCATCATTAACTCCTCCATCAGGCTAATATCCTATGCTGCAGATGGAGCAAGCAGAGCAGCGGGTTCCGGAGTTTCCCTGAAGAGGAACTCCTGGATGCGCTTGTGTAACTTTGCGGAGCATTTCAAGTCTACCTTCACCAATACCCCTTTTGATGGTTCCTCACTTTTTGGAACTAAAGTCAAGGACACACTCGTCAGATGTGAGTAGGAAGGAAAAACTCTCTCTGCCATTGGGATGCGTTTTTCCATTACTTCAAGACCTTATCCTAAAGGTCAGAAGAGTGGGAAAATGTGGTTCAAAAGATCCTAGGAAGTTTTTCAAGATGCATAAAGTGAATCCTTCCCCAGGGGCAGAGGGGGAGGCAATAATGGTAGACACCATACTAGAGGTAGAGGAGGTCCGCAAAACCAGAGTGACCGAGATTCTTTTCGTGGACGGCCCTACCAGTGCTCCTGAAAGGAGGCCCATCTGCTCTATTCTGGAGGCAGTTGGGGGGCACGTTTCTTTCTACCCAGAAGCCTGGTGAGATATCACAAGAGACAAGTGGGTACAAAATATAATATCCAGAGGCTATTCCATTCCCTTTTGCCATCCTGCCCCACAGATCAGAACAATCCTGGATGTTCCACACAGTCAGAGGGAACAAGCAGCTGTAGAAATTCAAAAGTTGCTAGACAAAAGTCGTCCAAGAAGTCCCCACAGACTAAATAGGATTCGGAACTTACTCAAGATTCTTTTTAGTGTCAAAAAGAGCAGGGGACTGGAGACCCATTTTGGATCTCAGCCAGCTAAATGAATCTATGAAGAAGTCCAAGTTCCAAATGGTGACACTGCAGTCGATTCTTCCCTCTTTAGGGAAAGACAATTGGATATGCTCTATAGACCTCCAAGATGTAGATTACCACATAAAAATGGACAGAGCATCAAGGAGTCACTTATACTTCTGGCTGGGAGCCAGTCATTACCAGTTTCGAGCTCTACCCTTTGGACTTACTACAGCCCCCAGAGTGTTCACCAAATGCATGGCAGTAGTCACATCTCACTTGAGATGTCTGGGATTCCAAGTGTTTCCATACCTAGATGACTGGCTTCTTACTAACACCACCAAGCATCTACTTCAAAAGGCGAGGGACACCAGTCTTCAAAATTACTCCCAGTTAGGGATTACGGTCAATTTACAAAAATCTGCCTTGTTGCCCTGTCAACATATTACCTTCATAGGCACAGATCTAGACATTGTCTCCATGATGGCATGACTTCTGCAGGACAGGGTTTCTGTTCTCAGACAACAGATAGCCTCTTACCCAGAAACAAGGTGAAGGCAAAGACAGTTTTGAAACTGCTTGGGACTATGGCTTCAACGATCACCTTAGTTCTCCTAGCCAGAATTCATATGAGAATTCTTCAATGGATTCTATTTGCTCAATGGTCATTACAGGAGCTTCCCATGTCTCACCTAGTCAGAATCACGGCATCATGCAAGAGAGTCATTCTATGGTGGCTTCAGTCTGACCAGGTGACCATGGGATGACAGTTTGTCCCACAACTACCTGTAGCTATGGTGACCACGGACACCTCCCAGGTAGGGTGGGAGGGCATTATCTGGGAAGGACAGTCCAAGGCACATGGCAGGAATTTGAGCCCCACCTGCACATCAGTGTCCTAGAGATGAGACCAGTGCTCCTAGCATTGCAGGCACTCCAGGACTGTCTTCCACAAGGTACAATTGCAATACAGTCAGACAACATGTCTGTGGTCTGGTACATAAACAAGGAGGAACCAGATCATACCCTCTTTGTCGAGAGACGCTGAGAGTATGGCAGTGAGCAACTTCTTCCCAACTCTTTCTGATAGCAATGCACATCCTGGGGAAATCCAGCGTGATAGTGGACAAGCTCAACAGGGTGATTTTAATGCCTCATGAGTGGTCTGTGAACCAAAGCATAGCGGAAGAGATCTTCCGAAAATGAGGCCAACTTTGCTGTGATCTTTTTGATCTCCCATGAATGCCAAATTCAGCAGCTACTTTGCCCTAATCCCCCCTTTGGGGGAGACACCGAGAAACACACTTGTCCATGATTGGCCCTCGAGACTTCTGTATGCTTTCCCCCATTTCCCCAGTTCCAGACCTTCTAAGTCATATGTCCGGAACTCTTCATCCTGCTCTCCAAGCCCTTAAGTTGACAGCATGGCTGCTCCAGTTCCAAATTTAGTCAGGCTTCAAGACTTCACACCAGCAGTAAAATACATTTTAGTATCCTCTCACAAGGCTTTGACCAGAAAGTTATATGTTAGTAAATGGAAGAGTTTCTCCTACTGGCCACAAGGGAAAAACATTGACCCTTTCTCTGCTCCAATCAGTTCAGTGTTGGAATTTCTTGCAGAACTTTTTCAGCAAGGCTCTGTGGCAGCTACAATTAGACTCCAACTAGTGGCAATATATAATTGTCACATTGGTGAATATAGTCCTAACCTGATGTCACACAAATTGTGCAAAGTGTTTCTAAAAGGGACTTGTTTATTGAGACCTCCCATTAAAGAACCTGTTCCTCCATGGGATTTGAATTTTGTTCTGTCTCTCCTAACCTTACCTCCTTTTGAGCCCTCATCATCTTGTGATCTCAAATTCCTTTCTTGGAAAACTCTTCTCCTGGTAGCCATTATATCTGCAAGAACAGTCTCAGAGTTACAAGCTCTATCAAGCCACCATACCTGATTTTCCATAGAAATAGAGTATCCCTACATACTAACCCATCCTTTGTGCCAAAAGTTTGTTCCCAAAAAAATCTATATCAGCATATTGAGCTTCCAGTGTTTTTCCGCAATCATAGCAATAAGGCAGAGTACAAACTTCACAAATTGGATGTACACAGACAATTTAGGTTTTATCTACATAGAAATAAAGATTTTAGGAAAAAAAGATCAATTGTTTATTTTCTTCTCTGAAGCAAAAAAGGGCATGCCAGTTTTAAAAGTTACGCTTTCAAATTGTCTCTCAAATTGCATTACCTTTATATACTCCTCAAATGACAAGAACTTGCCATTCAAGGTTAAGGGCCACTTGACCAGAGCTTTAGCTACATCCTCTGCTTACCTGGCCAGATTATCAATGGACAGTATTTGTGCTGCTGCTACGAGGGCAACTCCTCATATATTTATTACTCATTACAAAGTGGATTTGGCCTCCATGGATTTGGCCTCCTTTGGTTTCACTGTACTTAAGGGTGTTCTTCCGTGAGCCACCCAGGGAAAAGGTGGTAGGGACGCTGTCTCATCCAGTAAGAATGAAGGCAAGATAGGACAACATAACATAAAAAAAGTTATGTACTTACCATAGCGTTCCATGTTTGTTGTCCATCTCGCCATTCATTCTGACGACCCTCCCACCTTCCCCTAGCCAAGGACACCTAGAGGATCTAGAGGTGAGGTTTCCTTCCTTACTAAGGAGCTCCATTGTAGTTTCCTTGTTTCTATTCCTGCTGTATTATCGGTATTTTTTTCATAGATTATTTATAGTTGGCAGCAAACAAGATCTGAGGAATTACACCACTGCATGATGGGATACCTTCCTGTCACAAGCCAAGTTAGAGACTTCAAGCTAGTGTATTCGGCCAAGTCAGAGCCAAGGATCGGCTCTGAACCCATCCAGTAAGAATGAATGGCGAGATGGAGAACAAACATGGAACGTTATGGTAAGTACATAACTTCTTTTTTCTTCACAACATTGAACCCAAAATATAAAACAAATCTCCATATGGCAATCTCCATGCAAAGTGAAGAAACAATGTTTTTGTGTCGTCCATATGCCATTTGATGATATGAAGAGAACCTAATATAAAATATTTAGAGACAACCATCTTTGGGAATGCTAGTGTCTGTCAAACAGCAGTAGAGAAGCATCAGACAACCTGTATAGTAGATTATATTAGAAGGAGAGATGTACTAACTAGTTCTTTAAGAGTGTAGCCAACACCTAGAAAAGACTAGCACATTATATTAAAGCAATCATTAGTTTAGATAGTTTTAAGATCAGCTTAAACACCTGTTACAGAGATCTCTGTTTTAATATATTGATAGGCTAGAATGGGACTATTGCCCAGGCATGAAATAGCTGAATATGTGTAAGTATGTATGTAGTGAAAAGCTAAGAAAACAAGTTAATATTAAAGTGACCCAAGTCAATAATTTCAATCTTTGTAATGGTAGAAGGAAAAGATTCTATATGAAAACAAAGTAAGACAATATAAATGAATACTAAAATAAAGAAAAAATGGCAAAATAATGCATGCCTTCAAGAGTAAAAAGTTTATTCTCATGGCACCTTGGTAAAATCCTTCTAAGGAGGATAAAAACAACACATAGTACCAAATATATGCAAAGAATAGGAAATTAGGGACCAGATTCCAAAAGATAGTTGAGGACAGTGCAACATACTGAAGGAAGACTTCAGTACACCAACTGTGGATGAAATTTTCGAAGCTACACCACAAGCAGTCCAAGTACTTAACTATTCAGAGTAGGATAATTGCAGCTGCCATGCATGCCCATCAGATTCTAAAACATATTGTGCGTGCCAAATGCAACTTAAATGCAACAAACTGCAGCACCGACTCTGTGTCCAAAATCCTTGTTGAACGCCATACTGTAACTCAAGGAATGTAATCTATTCCCATGGAATCCTATGGAATCCCTAATAATACCAACCAAAAAATACTACCTGCATTGAATGAACTGCAGCAGGCGAGGGTGCTGCAAGCTATGGAGGAGGATATGTCTGTGCATCCTAGAGGGCAGCCAGCTAGAGTGAAAGCAAGGCTGCAACTAAACCAACTGTCAGATCAACAAATCATTGACAGGTACCATTTAAACATACTGTACAGCTGGTGCAGGCTGTATACAACATGTATGTGCCCCACACATGTCTGTGCATACATTGTGAGGCAATCCCATCCCTACCTATTGAAATAAAAGTGTTTCTCAGCCTTGGTGTACTGGCATCTGGGACATTCCAAAGCCACATGGGGAATGCTCTAGGAGTGTCACACACAGATGCCAGTTGTACCCAGTCAAAATTTCTGGTAGCAATGTGCAAGGAGGTAGATGAATACATACACTTTCCATCTACTCCCATGGAGTGTAGAATTGTTATGTACCAGCTCTATAACCTTGCAAACTTCACACATGTTCTTGGTGTAATAGATTAAACCTACATCCCTATTAAGACCCCTGTGTATCCAGAAGCAGACAAATGCATTAACAGAAAGGGCTGGCCATCCCTGAACTGCCAGGTTGTGTGTGCAGCAGATGTCAGGATAACAAACATCATGGCAACACACCCTGGAAGTGTCCATGATGCTGCCATATGGAGGTACAGTGATCTGTGGGCTGCACTGTAGCAAGGTGATATACCTGAGAGACTGCTACTGGGTAAGTACAGGAACATAGCTAGAAAGTAAGCTAAGGACATCCCTGTAGACATTATCTATGATGACAACATATGTGTTCACTCCTCACAACAGGTGACTGTGGTTATCCACTCAAGCTGTGACTACTGATCCTGTACAGAGAACCACCAATCCCTGCAGAGAAGGCCTACAACAGTGTGCATGCAACAACATAGAATACTATTGAGCATGTGTTTGGTGTTCTGAAAACTAGGTTCAGATGTCTGGACACATCCGAGGGTGCACTGCAATACACACCTGAAAAGTCAGCACAGATGATAACTGTATGGACCATGATACACAATATGCTAACAACAACATATGGTGGTCTTCCAGCTGCAAGTGTGGGTGAACTAACCAAGAACCACATATGTCTGAAGATGACATTCTACAGCTATCAGAGGAAGAGCAGGAAGACACAGGAGACATAAGAAACAGTGATGTGCAATGCAGGGTGTGACCATAAGTCCAGGGCCAGGCAATAAGGCAACGTCTGACACATACCTTTGTGTCATGACAAGCCACAGATACAGAAGTACACACATTAAGCAGTGATGTTTGGATGTTGCCCCACTACAACAGCACAGATTGCATCTAATGGAAATTACCCAGTAGATGTACAAACTTAGCATCAGACATAACAACATAACTAACATATAACAGTATGAACATGTACAAATCTATCACAAAACAGATCATCAGCTCAGGCCACAAGTGACACGGGTATGCATACAGACTCATAGCAGTGTATGTGTGTATGGCAGACAACAAGGGACATACATCTGTGAAACACATTCCTATCTGTCCACTGTCAAAAGATGCAAACAGGAAACAAACTCAGGACATAATGCAGAACTGTTGTCAATATCACAAGCAACATATATCAATGTAAAGTATGGCAAACCTGTATGGTTAGTAAAAATGTCAGACTCCCATGGCATCAGACTTCACAATGACCACAGACAGATCACGCTGTCAGTGGTCTGCACAACAATCATCATCACAACAGGGTGAGATTTGACATAAATGGACAGAGTGGATCAACTGTCAGTGTTACTTAAATGCAGTCTATGTTGCTCACTCTGATGGCTCACACCATGGTCCATTCTGATCCTGCCATGTATGGAAATACTTGGCTTGTGTTGCACCACAGTGGAGACTGATGAGGTGATTCCAGCATGTGAAGACACAGTGTGGGAAGGAATATGAGTGCAGGTTGAATGACTGGTCATGACTGCCAGGCCTACATCAGATAGGCCAGCAACAGAATTGTGCACTTGTTGTAGCATAGACATCGATGCCCAATGGGCAAGGTTTGGTCTGATGAGAAGTGGCCTGCTTCTCCCATGAGGCAATTGTCTAAGCACACTAAGGACACACAGAACCCTGCTCATACTGTGGTAGTGCTGTACTACTGTCATAGTCAGAGGTTCAGTCGATCGTGCCAAAGCTAAAATGCTTTCATCCTATGCAGCCAGTGATGCCATGACCTTACTGTATCTGCACACCTGTCCTTCATGCAGCACACCCAGCTGGTATGCAGCATGATCTGTTGCACAAGTAAGTGCATGGTTGTCTGATCCATGATGTCACTGGGAAAGTTTATTTACCTGTAGGAGGAGGTAGACACCCTCTGACACATGCCCATGCACACCATCTACAAACCTATGTGTCTTCCAAGACATGCCATGTACTATGGTTGACTCATTCTGGGAGATAGCCTGAGAGAGATCATTCATGATGCTCATCCCCATAAGGGTGGCCCCTCAGCTCTGTAAGTATTGTCTTTGTGATCTGCTTATGTAATGCTGACACCATGGTGTTTGCCATATCAGTGAAATGACTGCATATGCACACTTATGCTTGCATAACTTTTGCTGCCATGCTTATGTGATACAGGTCCAAATGTACATTGCTAATATTATGCGACATTAACATTATGTTTCAACATATGCATTACCCCATTAGACTTTCATTCAACATTCATCTATCCATGAATTTCAACAGTTAACATGCAACATACTAATGCAGCAACTCCCCTGTTAACAAAAAACATGTTGCCCATAGTGGTATAGTATGATTTGTGGATTGCCATGTCATATATGTGCAAAAGAAGGACATCTCCTTGTCCATGTGTTTTGGATTACACATTGCTATCCCATTGACATTCTGACATTGTATGTGGCATGTGTTGGCAATGCTGAGACCATGTTGTGTCCTATAAATATATCTCATACATGTGGGCAGCCTTCTTTACTGAATGCATACACCTCCACATCCATTACCTATTCACATGAATTCACATATTTCAGCAAATGGTGTTCATATTCAATCATTTATGTACATGTCTGTGCACATATTTTGATCGACAAAGAAACATCATTGTACCTTGGAAGTGTGAGCAGCCACAGACTTCATATTAATGTGCTGCAATGTTGCTCATAGGATGGTTTTCTGATCAGTACTAACTAGGGTCATTGACATATAAATGGAGGTGTTTATTCTACATTTTGTTTTACATTGACAAGACAGTATATTTGTATGTGATACCAATTTTTAACATGCTTACCTATGCCTCTTGCTGTTATATGATTGTGCAGAACCATGCGTGTGTGATTTATACATTTTTTTATTTTATTTATTTGATTTATGATTTATATGATTTATACATACCTATAATTGTTGACATTGGCAATGTAGTCTGCCCATGTGACATACGTTGGACATTTGCTTCAATTTAGTTTGGGTTGACTTCAACACCACACTATGCAGTATACATATCAATATATCACCTTACATATTGTTGCCATGCTTTATTGTTTGCCTATGGACCTTTGATGCCATGGCTTCCTTGATGTGGGCCCATGTTGTCCACCTTCCTTCCACCCTTGCATGTATATCATATATCTTAAACATACATGTGGTACATGTTCACCTTTGCTGGAATTCCCATCCATTTTCATGTATTTATTTTGTTACAAGGTCAAAATGTGTGCCAACTCTATGACCATTATACAGATGCAGGACATATGCACACAAGTTGCTGGCTACTGCTTACAATACATCATTGTTCTTGTTATACTTCTGTGCTTCATATTAACCAGTGTATGTTGTTGAAATTCATGTGCAATACCTGATATTGTTTATATAGCAGTAATCATACATTTGTGGCCATATATTATTATTACATGACATTGGTATGTGTATATCTATTTTGTTTTCAAATAATTTCCTTTTAGGCCACTGAAGGTCATACATATACAGCTACACCTGTGCATTGCCTTTGACGTGGCATATGTGTGCTACATATGCCTTCCATTATACATCTGTTTGGATTGTGCATGCTATTTATGTAGGTAGCAGCCAGTTTACTGCTTTGCTTCAGTATTCTTGTTTGACATTATGCTTGGTTGTTTGCCTTTCACATGCATGGTCAGAGATTATATTCTGACCTCTGCTAGTATTATATGGAATTCCAAGACTGCATTTGCTCATCTGTGATGTTGCTGGCTTACACTTGCACTGCTGACAGACTTTGATATTGACTTATTTATCCAATGTGTACTGTGTTCTCTATTTATTACCCTATAACACCAACTACCATAAGTAATACAAATCCAGGTATGACTGCCACACAGTTTGCAACATGTCATAACATAATAGTTCCTAGGTACATATGTATTTCTGCATTTCACTATGGCTGGTATGTAGCACCACCCTGTTTGCCCTTTCCATTGCCCATGTTGTACAGTGTGCTGTCTGTGTAACTTACCTGTTCTTACTGTTTTTTCCAGCTTTTGTCTGCCATGTGTTGTGATATTTGTTCTATGGGTATACCTACTGTGATGGACTTCTACTCCTCTTTCCCTGTCTTTATATTTCCCCTCTATTCTTAAAAAAGAGGCCTCTTGCCACCAAAAAAAATGCCCATCTCTTCTCACTGTCCCTCAGATTTTCCTATTCCAACATACCTCTTGCATGTCTCTCTTCTTCACCCATACCCCTATCTCTCTAGCTCCTTGGGTGCATGTGTTATGTGAGTTCTCGACCCGTAGTCAGCTACTGTTAGCTGTGGTAGTGTTGCAATGATTGCCCTTCACCTTTATCAGTTTTTTATAAGACGATTTACAGATATGTTGGAATCCGTAAGTGACAGCTGGTATATTTTAACAATAAAGAACTTACAGAGATATTCTTTAGTTTTCTCTAAGCTTACTGGAGAGAGTCTCTTGTTCATAGGTAGGTAGTAGGCTATTGGCCCAAGGGCCTAAGTAAGCCTAGCCATCAAGGTTCCCTGGCTTACGCCACCCAAGAAAGTTATTTTCCTGTGCCACTGTCGAGCAGAGACACAGAAGTGATCCCCGGGGTGTATATCCTATTTCCCATCCACTCATCAAGATTTTTCTTGAAGAGTGCTAATGAGGAACTTTGCTTGACATAGATGGGTAGCTTGTTCCAGAGTACAGGAAGTCTCTGGGACAGGAATCTATCCTTCCAGTTTATTGTGGTGACAAGGTTTAGGTCCCTAGAGCATGTAGCTCGGAGGGATTGGGATTTCTTTAGGGGGTAGCATGTCCAACAGCTCTGGGTTTAACATAGCTTTATATGTTAGGCAGAGATCTCCTCGGAGTAGACGATATGCTACAGAGTAATGCTGAAGTTTTCTGAGACAGTCAGTGTAGGGCATCTGTTTGAGGCCAGTAATCCTCTTTGTGAGGTACTTCTGTGGCCTTTCCAGCTGCTGCAGATGTCTTGTGAGGTACATTCCAAAAGGGGCGCTGCACTCTATAATGGGTCTAAAAATTGCTGAGTAGAGGGGAACAATGACCTCTTTTTTCCTGGATGAGAACCCTTTTGTGATGAGGTGTGCCATATCAAAGGATTTCCTGACTTCTGTGGCAATGTGATTATCAAAGGAGAGACTACTGTCCACCTGGGTCCCAAGGTCTCTTATCACACATTCGGCATTAAATAGACTGCCGTTTATGTGCTAGTTCATGGATACCGAGTTTTTACAAATGGGGATGACAATGCACTTTTTGGCATTAAGCTTGAGGCCATGCCTCTGACACCAGGCATCTGTCTCAGTGCGGCCCTTCTGCAGGATGTCCACATCATTTGGGGACTCTACTATGGCTCCTAGGTTGCAGTCATCTGTAAACTTCATTAGCCAGAGGCCTTCTGTGTTAGCCTGTACTTCAGAGAAGTAGATACCAAACAGGAGAGGTCCCAGGACTGAACCCTGTGGTACTCCACTTGTCACTGGTTTAAAGTCAGATTTGGAGTCTGCACCTTTTACAGTGTCAGTTCTGTCAGTGAGCCAGTTGGCAACCCATCTTGTGCGTAGGGATTTATACCAATTTTAGCTATAATTCCAGAATGGGGGATGATGTCAAAAGCCTTGGCAAGGTCAAGATAGACTGTGTGAACCACCTTACCCTTGTCTATGGCTTTGATGACTGCCTCAAAGAAGTCGATCAGGTTCAGAAGGCATAGTCTGCCTTTCACAAACCCAAACTGGGTGGGGTCCAGAGTTTGGAGGTTACCAATGTCCATGATGATATGTTCCATGGCCTTGCAGACCAGGCTCGTCAGGCTAATAGGGTAATAGTTCCAGGATCAGTGGTGGCTCCCCCTTTGTTGAGAGGGATAACTGTTGCTGTGCACCATTTAGTGGGCACAAAGCCTGACGTGAGACTATGATTAAACATGGTGCTTAGGTAGGAACCAGTTTGTTCTGAAGTTCATGTAAAATGCAGCCTGGGATGTTGTCCGGTCCCATGGATGCTGTGTTTTTGATTTTAGAGAGTGTAGCTATCACCTGCATAGATATGATTACAGGGACTATGCATTCTTCCTGTATAGATATGGGCCCTTTAGGGGGTGAGAGGGTGGGTAAAGTTAGCACTGAACCTATCTGACAGGATGTTGGCAATATCAGTTTGTTCTGTAATTTTTGTGCCGTTGTGCTATAACTCAGAGCAGATCTAGGCAGCTTAGACTGTAATAGTCTTTCCGTAACTTTGTTAATGTACAGCACACTTTTTGCATGGCTTATTTTAGTTATTTATTTATTTTACATTTGTTTACTAGGAAAGTCTGACTGGACAAAATATCCTTTTTCAGCAGAGGCTTGGGGAGAAAAGCTCCTCATTTATAATGTACAAAACATACAGATACAAATATTGATTCATTCTCAGATACAAGTATAAAATGAAAATACATGTTATACATTTCACTGATACAGTCATATAGTCTAGATAGGGTACAAAGAATAGCAGTACAGTGATTATAGGTAGAAAACAAGCAAGTTAAGTATACATATGCTTAGTAGGGCTATACTATTCAAATGCAAAAATAACAGGTTGTGTTCCTTTAGCTGCCTTAAGACATCTATTTCCTAACCAGGGTTTATACAAGTGCAGGTCCATGATTCTGATAGGTGTGATTTGAGAAGTTTTTTAAAGTTGAAAGTGTTAGTATTTGCTTTGATATTTAATGGCAGGGAATTTTAAGTTTTGGCTATGCAGCTAGAGTAAAGGGAAACTCTAGTTGTATTTGTTAGGTTTGGATATATTTAGGAAGGACTTATTACTGGAATGCAATACCCTGTTATTGGAGTAGTGTATTAGTAGATTTTGAAGTATTATTATTTTTTCTGGCTGATTTAGTATTTGATGGGCAAAGGTGAGTTGATCATATGTACGTAGATATGGTAATTTGAGGCAGGACAGTTGTTTTAAAGCCAAACAATGATGGGATCTTAAATTTGTTACTGTAGCAAACTTTGAGATTTTATTATAGCAAGTTTTGAGTTTTGCTAGGTCAGATTTCTTAATGTTTGTAAGAATTTGTGAGGTGTATAGTAGAGTAGAGATAAGATGGGTTCTTGCTATACTGGCCTTTGAAGATTTATTAAGAAAGTGTCCATTTCTGTACAGGGTTCCTAATTTTCTGTGAACTTTTTTTTTTTGGTCTGTGATATGTTTATGTCGAATTTTATATTATGGTCAATGACCAATCCAAGTAATTTTGTTTGGGAAAATGGAGAAATAATTGTATGGTTTAATGATGAGATATTGAATTGTGGATGGGTGTCTGCAGCTCTAGTTGGATAGAAGAGCATGAGGTTTGTTTTGTTAGGCTTAAGTATAAGTTGTGCATTGTTTAGCTGAGATTCCACAGCATTAAATGGCTGTTGGGTGATTTTTTTGAGTTTTTGTAGTGTTGAGGTAGCACAAATCAGGGTGGAATCATCCACATATCGAACTATGGAGGCAAGTGGGATAGCAGCATGAAAATTGTTAGTAAAGATAAAAAGGAGAGGGCAAAGAATAGATCCCTGTGGAACTTCCAAGGTTGCAGGCAGTAATGAAGAGAGATTTTGCTGCCATTTTACAACTTGCTGGCATATAGTTAGATATTGCTGGAAAAAAGTAAGTGCAGAATGGCTATGTTTAAGTTCTGAGAGTGAAGTTAAGAGTTTAGAATGGGAGGCGGTATCAAAAGCTTTGGACAGATCAAGAAAAAGAGAGGAAACTAAATTGCCTTCATTGTGATGGTGGTTAATGTTAGTAGAGTTAACAAGGGTGGTAGTATTGCTATGATTAGGATGGAAACCAAGCTGAGAGTTAGATAGAAGATTGTTTATTATTAGCTAGTTCAAGGTTTGTGAATGGATGCACCTCTCAAGTATTTTTGATAATGGCGATTGTATAGTTAGTGGCCTGTAATTTTATAATTCTGTTGGCTTTCAACCTTTATGTAGTGGGATGATATGTGATACTTTCCGAATTTTAGGGACTTGTTGCTCTGAGATGGATCATTTTATTAATATGGATACTGGATATGATATTGTTTCTGCAGTGATTTTTAGGTATTCAGCATGTAGATAGTCAGCAGCAAGTGTAGTAGGTTTAAGCCTTTTTTGATATATAACTATGGTGTTTATTGGGACTGGTTGGAAAGAGAAGTTATTGGGATCTAGTTTGGGTACTATGTTAGTCTGGGTATGGGAAGAACAATTACTGCTTGTCAGGGCTAGTATGGATTCAGTAAAGTATCTGTTAAATTGTGAGGCTATGTTGTCTTTAGTATCAGTGAGTGTTGGGGAGGGAGTAGTAGTTTGTCCTGGCTTTAGGAATTTTTTGATGGCAGCCCAGAATTTTTGTGGGTTATTTTGATTTTTTTTTGATTGGACACTGCTATAATAATTTATTTTGTCCAGTCTAATATTTTTTAGCTTTAATTCATAGTTCTAGATATGTTTATTTGTTAACTGTAGTTTTGTCATTGAGTCATTTCTCCCAGGCCTTATCTCTAGTTTTTAACAGAGACCTTGTTTTTTTGGTTAGCCAGAGGGCATAAATGGATTTTATACTTATTGTTCTTGGGGAGGGCGAAGGCTAGGTGTATTGGAGGCGGTTTCAAATTGTTTTATCATGGTGTGGATGGGAGGAGAAATGGAGTAGGGGTTATCCTGAAGGAACAGTATGCTAAGAGTGTTTTGGAGGTGAAAATAGTGTCGGATAAAGTGATGTTTATGAAGCTGGAAATTGATGGTGTAATGATGAATGTTGTTAGTGCATATGCTCCATAAGTTGGGTGCGCGATGGATGAGAAAGAAAAATATTGGAGTGAGTTGCATGAAGTGGTGATGACTGCACCCAAGGGTGAGAGACTGGTGATTGGAGCAGATTTCAATGGGCATGTTGGTGAAGGAAAAAGAGGGGATGAGGAAGTGATGGATAGGTATGGTGTTAAGCAAAGGAATGCAGAAGGTTAGATGGTAGTGGATTTTGCGAAAGGATGGACATGGTTGGGGTGAATACAAGCGGGAGGAGCATAGGATGATATACAAGAGTGGAGGAAGATGCACACAGGTGGATTATATCTTATGCAGAAGGGCCAGTCTGAAGGAGATTGGAGACTGTAAAGTGGTGGCAGGGGAAAGTGTAGTTAGGCAGCATAGGATGGTGGTTTGTAGGATGACATTGAAGATCAAGAAGAGGAAGATGAGTGTGAGGGCAGCACCAAGGATCAAGTGGTGGAAATTGAAAAAAGGTAATTGTGAGGTGGAGTTCAGGAAAGAGTTAAGACAGGCACTGGGTGGCAGTGAAGAGTTACCAAATAGCTGGGTAACTACAGCAGAGCTAGTAAGAGAGACGGCTAGAAAGGTGCTTGGTGTGACATCTGGAAAGAGGAAGGAGGACAAGGAAACCTGGTGGTGGAATGAAGAAGTACAGAAGAGTATAGAGAGAAAGAGGTTGGTGAAGAAGAAGTGGGATTGTCAAAGAGATGAAGAAAGTAGACAAGAGTATAAGGAGATGAGGTGCATGGCAAAGAAAGAGGTGGTGAAGGCTAAGAATAAGGCGTATGAAGAGTTGTATGAAAGGCTGGAACCTAAGGAGGGAGAAAAGGACCTGTACCAATTGGCTAGACAAAGGGACCAAGCTAGTAAAGATGTGCAGCAGGTAAAGGTGATAAAGGATAATGAGGGAAATGTGCTCACAAGTGAGGAGAGTGTGCTGAACAGATGGAAAGAGTACTTTGAGGGGCTGATGAATGAAGAGAATGAGAGGGAGAGAAGGTTTGATGATGTGTGGATAGTGAATCATGAAGTGCAGTGGATTCGCAAGGAGGAAGTAAGGTTAGCTATGAAGATAATGAAGAATGGAAAAGCTGTTGGTCCAGATGACATACCTGTGGAAGCATGGAGGTGTTTAGGTGAAATGACATTGGAGTTTTTAACTAGATTGTTTAATGAAATCTTGGAAAGTGAGATGCCTGCGGAATTGAGAAAAAGTGTTTTGGTACCAATTTTTTAGAATAAGGGTGATGTGCAGAGTTGTAGTAACTACAGAGGGATTAAAGTGATCAGTCACAGCATGAAGTTATGGGAAAGAGTAGTGGAAGCTAGGTTAACTCATACCCTCCAGTACAACTCTTTTGAGTGTGTACCTTTAACTCCTAGTGGGTGTGGCCTGAGCCTTTAAAAATTAAGTTATCACCTTACAATTCTAACAGATACTCATTGACAGAGTTCAGATATTAATTCAGTTGTGTTTGCCATAATGTATGCTTCAAGATAAAATATTCTGATACTTTGCATGTAGCATGATTTTGGAATTATTAATGCAAGTATGAACAAGTAACATTTGATGCCTAGAGGAGCAATAGGAGGTAACTGCAGATGCACCTGGAGGCATCACTCTGATGTAATGAGGGAGGTGATGATTAGGGATCAGCAGTATGGTTTCTTGCCACGAAAGAGCACTACAGATGTGATGTTTGCTCTGAGAGTGTTGACGGAGAAGTACAGAGAAGGTCAGAAGCAGTTGCATTGTGTCTTTGTGGACTTAGAGAAAGCATATGACAGGGTGCCTAGAGAGAAATTGTGGTATTGTATGAGGTAGTCAGGAGTGTCAGAGAAGTATGTAAGAGTGGTACAGGATATGTACGAGGGTGGTGTGACAGCGGTGAGGTCTGCGGTGGAAGTGACGGATGCATTTAAGGTGGAGGTGGGATTACATCAAGGATCAGCTCTGAGCCTTTTCCTATTTGCAATGGTGATGGATAGGTTGACAGACGAGATCAGATAGGAGTCCCTGTGGACTATGACGTTTGCAGATGACATTGTGATCTGTACTGAGAGTAGGGAACAGGTGGAGAAGACCCTGGAGAGGTGGAGATATGCTCTAGAGAGAAGAGGAATGAAGGTCAGCAGGACTAAGACAGAGTATGTGTGTGTGAATGAGAGGGAGGATAGAGGAATGGTGAGGATGCAGGGAGTAGAGGTGGTGAAGGTGGATGAGTTTAAATACTTGGGATCAACAGTTCAGAGTAATGGTGAGTGTGGAAGAGAGGTGGAGAAGAGAGTACAGGCAGGATGGAGTGGGTGGAGAAGAGTGTCAGGAGTGATTTGTGGCAGATGAGTACCAGTAAGAGTGAAAGGGAAGGTCTGCAAGAGGGTAGTGAAACCAGCTATGTTATATGGGTTGGAGACAGTGACACTGACAAAAAGCCAGGAGTCAGAGCTTGACATGGCAGAGCTGAAGATGTTAAGATTTGCACTGAGTGTGACAAGGATGGACAGGATTAGGAATAAGTATATTAGAGGGTCAGCCCAGTTTGGAAGGTTTGGAGACAAAGCCAGAGAGGCAAGATTACGTTGGTTTGGACATGTGCTGAGGAGGGATGCAGAGTATATTGGGAAAAAGATGCTAAGGATGAACCTGCCAGGTAACAGGAAAAGAGGAAGGCCTAAGATAAGGTTTATGAATGTGGTGAGAGAGGACATGAAGGTGGTTGGTGTGATAGAGCAAGATGCAGAGGATAGAAAGAAATGGAAACAGTTGATCCACTGTGGAGATCCCTAACAGGAGCAGCCGAAAGAAGAAGAAGTTCTTTGGGAGGGCAAGATGTTTAAGATATTGAGGAAGGATGAATTAAAGCATTCAACTGCAGTATCTAAAGGGAGATCTTTGAGTGGTGCCCAGTTGCATTTTTTTAAGCTAGTTATGAAGTCTTGGGGGATAATTTTTTTATCTCAGAGTTGGCAGTAGCTGGTAAGTGTACGTGGATTTATTCAATGTCAGAGAATGTAAAGAGAATATAAGTTGGAATATGGTTACTGAGGCTGTCAGCGAGACAGACATTGTGTTGGGATAAATTTGGCCTGTTTGTAAGGATCTAGTCTAGGGTTGAATGTTTATTTGATATTTTGTCTACTCTAGTACAGGTTTGGATTGTTAGTGAGAAACTGTGCAGGTTAATGTGGTCAAAGGGATTTTGAGAGTTGCAGGAGAGCCAGTCCACATTAAAGTCACCCATTATAATTGTTTCCTGGTGGAGGGATATTACTCTCCAATTTAGGATGTGTTCCAGAGTAGTCAGATTGTCCCAAGGTGGGATGTCGGCTCCCACTATGTTCAGATGTTTCTTTGAATTAATTGTTGGTTTAGTAAACAGTATTTCAGAGTCGTTAAAGCTTGAGATGGTTAGGTCTAGAGTTTCTAAATTGAGATTGTTTTTGTATAGAAAGGCGATACCACCACATATTTTCTGTTGTCTATCAAGCCAGTGAATTTTGTATCCTGTGGGAAGTATTTCTTTATTAGAGATGTCTGGTTTTAGTCAGGTTTCTGTTATAAGGGCTATATCTCAAGTATATAGGACAAGAGTGGCAAGCAATTCTTGAATTGTGTTTATGATGCTCCTCAAATTTATATTAAGTAGTAGTAAGTCTGTATCTTTTCTGGAGAGAGTTAATAGTTGTTAGGGATGGGATGGGGTATGAATATCTAGATGGGTTTGATTTGTTTGTGGGCCATGGATGGGGTGAATGTCCCTACTATGTATGAGCTGTGATGCAATGTTAACTATAATTTTAAGTATTTCGATATAAACGTATCATATTTCTGTGTAACATTAGGGTAAGATTGTTATGTGAATATGCTAAGTGGTGCATTGTTTATGTTTGTGGGATTATAGATAGTTGGTGCTATTATTAATTTTTTATGTTTGAATTGTAATGCATCTGGGAAGGGGCAGTGTATGTAGACTGTGTGTTAAGTTCTGTATGATAAGAGGTTATGTTAGCTGTGATCACTTGAAATAGCAGGACTGATGGGTATAAAATTATCATATTGTTTAAGACTAATGTTTCAGATATGTCCAAGTTAAAGTAATAATGTTATGGGTGAGTAGGAATAATTGTTAGTTGCAACTGAGTTTTGATATGTGGGGGATTTAAAACTATTCTTTTGTCCAGTTATGACTTATTACACTAAAAGATGTAAAGTACCAGGTAGTTAAGCAAGTGGATTGTGATATATGGGAGTTAGTATGATACAGTTTGATTGGATAATTGGAATGATATGAATTTGGATTTTTTATAGCATTGCTTTACTTTGGGGAGTGGCTATTTGGGAATAAGTTTAGGTATAGTGGGGTGGGTGTGAAATGGGGATAGGGTATGGGGACTGGGGAAAGCCACAGTGAAATGAGGGTGAACAGAGCAGGTAGAGACAGTTAGAGTGGTTGTGACCAGAAAAAAACAATTAACAAAATGGTCTGGGTTGAAGGTATGTAGTAAGTTAAAGGAACTGTAATCCCTTGGTGATTTTTATTTTTAAGCAAGTAGATTTTACTTATTTGTAAACAACACTCTGGGGAAATCGTAACAGACTGCATTAATCACAAAACACCTATAAGGTCATTTTGATTTTCTTAGTATTATACACTAGCAACAGCTATAAAGAGAAAAGCCTACAACAATAGGTAATTAGTGGTGCTGCAGTAGCATTGTCGCCTCACAGCAAGACGTTGTCCAGTTCGATTCTCAGCTAGAGCGTCTTCTGTGTGGAGGCATGAGTGAATGGGCATGCCTTCGTTGAAGGTTGTGCATCAGGGCTGGTAACTCGGCATGTAAAAATCCACTACCAAACATTAGTGGACCAGAGTTCCGCTGTGGCAACCCCTAACCGAGATAAGCCGAAAGACACAACAGCAACATTTTACCCAGCAACAACTAAGGGGAGACAAACACACTTAGAGCTTATTTAGTCAATTTTGGGGGGTAAATAAAACAGAAGCTGCTTGATGCCATCCCTAGTGGTGTGCTCTCCAAATACCCTAATAACAAGCCAGTTAATTAATCAGAGTCTAGACCATGGCCTACATTGATTTTTTTATGCTGTAAGTTTCTTTCTTCCAGCACTTTGCAGTTGCTTGAATGGATTCACTGAGCACAATTAAAAGAACTTACAGCTGAAATACTGGACATTTTCAGGGTTAGTTGCTGGAATTACTGTAACTGATTTTTTGATGCTCTAAGCTTCTTTCTTCCAGGACTTGCTTGAGAGGATTCACTGAGTGCAATTAAAAGAAATTAGAGCTGAAATACTGGATATTTCCAGGGATAGTTACTAGAGTTAGTGTAACTGATTTTTATGATGCTGTAAGTTTCTTTCTTCCAGAACTTTACAGTTCCCAGTCAATTGAGTGGGTTAATCGAGTGCAGTTTAAGGAAATTACACCTGAAATGCTGGATATTTTTAGGGATAATTGCTAGAGTTAGTATAATTGATTTTTGTATGCTATAAGTTTCTTTCTTCCAGCACTTTACAGTTCTTGGTCACTTGAGTGGGTTCAATGAGCACAGTTAAAAGAACTTACAACTGAAATACTGGATATTTTTAGGGATAGTTGCTAAAGTTAGTGTAATGTGGAACACACAGGACCAGTGAAGAGAAAAGCAGTATCTGCTTTATTTTTTTTTTTCAGTGGAGTAGCTATGAGTGATATACATTGCACCATTAGCAATGAGAAATTTTTATGCGCCAAGATATTTTAAGTTCACTGCAGCATATTTATATATTACAGGCTTATCTACAATGTTTGTGCTTATATTGGCAAAATGCGTTATATTCTACAAACCTTATGGAATCTGGCCCAATGTCATCATAAATTAATGTTTAAAAAAATAAACTTTCAAATTACAAACATAACTTAATCCAAACGGAACTAAAGTGTAGAAGTTTAAAATACATTTTCCTTATGTAATAAATGTTCTTTACAGTATCCCCTTATCTACTTTACTAATATGACATTCAATAAAATGTGCAGCAAAAGGGTTATTTTTATCTTCTAAATGAATAATTCTAAATTGTTTCTTAATTTTAAATGAAAATGTCCTTTTGGTTTCCACCCACATGATATAAATTACCATTGAATTGAATAACATAAATTGCAACAGAACTATGGCTTGATTTAACAACCTTTTTATATACTCAGTATTTATTAAAACAAAAAACAGCAGGTAAGCGCTTTCATTCACAAAGAACTTCTTCAGACCTAGTTGTCACACATACAAAATTCACATTTATAGTTTGCTCAAGTCACATGACCCAAAACATTTGAGTGTTTTATTGTCATTTGAACTGCGCATTGGATTTATTACATTTACAACTGGAACTGTGGAGAATCTTTTTATATACAAAAGAGGAAGTGAAGTTAAAGAGAAATTGGAAAAATGACAAAACAAGGAAATATCTACATTAAAAAGGTGGGGACTTAGAAATGTGGATAGTGCTATCAGTGCAAACATGTATCTGAAGGTAACATTTCTGATATACAGGCAAGAGGTTGAACAATAAAAGCCACAGCATTTTACAGTTGGGGCAGTAAGTGGATGATTTACTTAGCTAAATGAACTTCCTTCAGTATCAGGCAAACAAAAATAAGTTTTAGAAAAAAATGTATGAACATTCATATGATATAACTATGAAGAAGAAAACAAATTCCCTTTACAGCCCTGCTTCGTAATGTAACACAGATGAACAATTATTTTGCACTTTGAAAAATGCACCAGTTGATCCCAGGGAGGGACATACGAGTTAAGAAATGAAGTCAGACAACTTGCCTGGCAGATAGATCTTATTTCAGGAATACCTTTAAGGTTAAATGATTTTAAAATGAGAGCACAAAATTACACTATTTTTAGAACAATGGACTAACACAGTTTATCATAATATTGATATGAATGTGAATCACTACACACTCTACTCTGCCTAACCCATCTACTCATTAAGCCACTCTATTTTTCTTTTTAAACTATGTTGCTTATTTCTCTTGACTACTGTGATTGTATTTTACATCCCTTTATTTATTTCTTGTATCGTGCACTGTACATTTTACTGTGATAACCTGTTTACGCATACTGTTAATACTTTAATATTTGCTCATGTATCCTTATACTGTATTGTATTAATTTTATTGTCCTAACTTGGAGCTTAACTCCTCGGGCCTCTACTGAAAATGGACATGTATCCAGTTAGACTAGCCCGGTTAACAAATGTAAAATAAAAAATAAAAAATAAATAAAATTGTGCATTGGGACATTATCACAAACACATATTATTGCTGTTTTACCTTTTTACTCGATTCTTTACATTCAACAATGTCTTTTATGTGCTTTTTTTAAATCTGGTATCTTTAAATATTAAAAATAATGGTTATCACATGACCATCTACTTATACAAATAGGTGTACATGTATAAGTTGTATTCTGTTCTGAAGAAGTACTTTACTCAGATCAAAATGCTAAACTGTTGAATAAAATTGTTTTCCACAGAATCACACTGGTGGTCCCAGTATAACTGTTTCTTTTAAAATACACCGAACCCACAGACATTGCCAACATCCCAGCTGACAGGTTCAGTGCAAACTTCTCCCCCCCCTCCCCACCAAAAGGGCAAATATATATCCCAGCAGAGTGCTGCTCCCCTGACATCTCAGATGTTCAGGTAAGAGCCGCCCTCTCCAAAGCAAAAAACACAGCATCAATGGGACCAGATGGTGTCCCGGGCTGCGTCCTACATGAACTCCAAGAAGAGCTAAACCCGAACATAAAACTACTGTTCAATCTCAGCCTTACTACAGGATATGTGCCCAAAGAGTGGCGTACAGCAACAGTGGTCCCTCTCCATAAAGGTGGTGCCTCAACGGATCCTGGAAACTATTGCCCCATAAGCCTGACTAACTTGGTCTGCAAAGCTATGGAAAGGATCATCATGGACCTCATAAATAAAGATATTGGGGACCTACAAACACTGGATCCTACCCAGTTCGGCTTTGTTAAGGGCAGATCCTGCTTCATAAACCTGGTTGATTTCTTTGAAACAGTCACCAAGGCCATTGACGAGGGGAAGGTGGTCCACACAGCCTACCTGGACCTCGCAAAAGCCTTTGATACAATACCCCACTTGGGCATTATAGATAAGCTCACCAGCTTAAATATAAACCCCTATGTCACTAGATGGATTGCAAACTGGCTCAAGGACAGAACCCACATGGTTAGAATTGCTGGAGCCATGTCAGACTCCAAACCAGTTACAAGTGGTGTCCCACAAGGCTCAGTCCTGGGATCTCTCTTGTTCGGTATATATTTCTCGGAGGTACAGGCCAACACGGAAGGACTGTGGCTGACCAAGTTCGCAGATGACTGCAAACTGGGCACCATAATCGACTCATCAGCCGACACAAGCATCCTCCAAAAGGGCCTCATAGAAACAGACAACTGGTGCCAGAGCCATGGCCTCAAGCTAAATGCCAAAAAGTGTATAGTCATCCCCTTTGGCAAAAACAAAGTGCCTACAAATTACCACATAGGTGGTAATCCATTAAGTACAGAAGAAGTAATTAGGGACCTGGGGACCCAAGTTGATAGCAATCTCTCATTTGACAACCACGTGGCCAAAGTGGTTAGAAAAACATTTTATATAGCCCACCTAATCATGAAGGGATTCACATCTAGATCAGGGGAGGTCATCGTGCCTCTTTAATCATCCCTCATCAGGCCCATAATTGAGTACAATGCCCCTTTTGGGATGTACCTTACCAGATACCTGCAGCAACTGGAAAGACCCCAAAAGTACCTCACCAAGAGGATCAAAGGGCTCAAACAGATGCCATATGCTGCCCGGTTAAAGAAACTCCAGCTCTACTCAGTGGCATACCGCCTGTTCAGAGGCGATCTGTGCCTGACGTATAAAGCCATGTCCAACCCAGAATTAATGGACATGCTGCACCTCAGAAAATCCAAATCCCATCGAGCTATGCGCTCGAGAGACTTGAACCTCAGCACTGAAATAAATAGGACATGCTGGAGGGACAGATTCATAACCCAGAGGCTCCCTTCACTCTGGAATAAAATCCCAGTCCAGGTTAGACAGAGTCCCTCATTGACTCTCTTCAAGAGGAATCTTGATGAGTGGATGGGAGACCGTAGGTTTACCCCGGGTATCACTTCTGTGTCACTATTAGACAGAGGCACAGTATACTAACCTCGAAAAAGGGCATAGCAAAATAAATTTAAAATGGGTGGCGAAAGCCAAACACATTCTGGCTAGGCTTATAAATGCCCTAGGGCAGATAGCCTAGTATGAACCTATGAACCTATGAACCTATGAACCTATGTTAGGCAAAAAATAAGCAGATGAATCACCACTTAGTGAGTTAGGGCATTCTGTTTGACTGAAAATTTCATATTCTTCAGGTTATTCTGCATTATGATGATGGACAGGCATGTGGTTAAGGAAGTGGGTGATGTTATTTCTAATAAATATGGAAAACTTGCCTGAAACTTCATTAACACAGCTTTGGTGAATAAACTTTTGTTAAGATAAGCAAATGAGTATATACTAAATTTGAGGCCATAGATGCATGTAGAGGGATAAAGTCCTGACTGATGCCCAGACAACACACATTTGATAAGCTATTTGGGTACTTGACAGCATATACGAGGAGGATGGGCATGCCCATCCTGGATGAAGGGAGTGGGGCTGGCAGGCACAGGCTGCTGATCCTGACATAGTCACTGCTGCAGGGCAGTGGGTAATCCAAGGATAATGTGGGCATGACCAAGCAAGCCAGTGATATTAACCATTTTCAGACACACAAGGGTGTGTGCAAATAAATTGAAGGGCAGAGGAGATCCATACAATGATGCTGATGCAGACAACACCACCCAAGAAGAAGAGTTAAACCATTCTTACAAAGTAGCCTCTTATTTCTAGGATGCTGGAAAGGGCATCAAACATCCTGATGTCTTCCTGGATGATTGCCCTCTCTGTAGTGGGATCTAAGAGGAGCTCCACACTCCTACAGAATGAACAGGCACATGCATGATAAGTGGAGGCTTGAAGGTCAGGGCAAAGGGAGAAGAAGTGCAGGAAAAAAAACAATAGAAGGCTACAATAAAGATGCAGAGGCTGTCAGGATACCCACGTAGTACAAGTCAGAAAGGCTATGTAGCTATTATAACTTGTTTCTAATGATTCTGACTTCTACAGGGAGAAGTTTAAAGCCAAAGAAAATAGACCATCAGGATGATATTGTGGCTTGAACTGAGAAAACATTTTGAGAAGAAGCCCTGTTAAGGTGACTGCAGAGACACGAAGTAATCGTGTAAAACATCCAGGGCATATGGGCATATCTTTCCACAGACACACACACACACACACATATATATATATATATATATATATATATATATATATATAGATATATATATATATATATGTGTGTGTGTGTGTGTGTGTGTGTGTGCACGTATGAGACCTCCAAGACAGAAACACACTCGACCACCACAACACAGCACAAACCACAGGACACATAGCTTACCTCCACAATGTGACCCTCAACCTAAGCCCCTAAGGCTAAGCATCTTGCCCAATACACTAATTATGGGTGACTCAATAGGGAGGCACACAGATGTCCCACTCACTATGTTGAATAAGGATTAGGTAACAGTCAGCTGTCTATCAGGTGCCAGAATCTGACACATAACACACAGACACTCAGGTCACTCCACAACAAGTACAAGTATGACTCTGTCATTGTCTATGTGGGTGTAAATGACCAGAGGTGCACATCTATGGACTACATGAAAAAAGACATGGTGGTGCTCTTGGATTATGTGGCCCAGGCAGGTATGACACTAGCCCTGAGCAGTTTCTTACCATCAGCTAGAATGATACTGCAGTACAAACAAAAATGATTGACTTCAACAATTGGCTAAGTTTCTGGTGTCATTCTAAGGGGATCCAGTATCTGTCTGCTTGGGATGACATGATTGACAGACCTCAATGCTTTGCCAGCGATGGCTTGCATTTGTCATCCCTGGGTTTCCAGGTACTGGCTAAGGCTGTTGCCACCCCGATACTGCCTTTTTTAGGTGGTGTTCCAAAGACCAAATTACCACTGTAACAGCTATAAATAAATGCAATCTGAAGGTCATGCTGCTCAGTGCTTGAAGTCTAAATCTCAAGATGTTGTTCAAAGCACTCCTCAAAATGGAGAACAGTGACATTTGTGCTTTAACGGAGACCTGGTTTAAAGTGGCAGAAAGCACCCCTGCACTACCAGGCTGTAACTCATTCCACACCTTTTAGCCCTGAAACATGGACCGAAGGCGGTGGTGTCTCCATATTTATAAATGATATGCACACCTCTAGACAGGTAGCCCAGCATAATGCATCCGAGATACTTCAGGTACAACTAACATTGGGTAAGACTGCGATCCAGGTCACAGCCTGTTATAGATCCCCAACCACGTCCCTAGACTCTCACTCCACATTCCTAAGCACCCTGGAATCTATCAAGGTCCAACCCAACACTCTCATACTTGGAGACTTCAACTACCCCTCCATCAACTGGGAAAACTACTCAAGGACCAATGCACAGACCCAACACTTCCTGGAATTCATCAATTCCAATGCCCTGGACCCACTAGAGGAAGCAACATCCTTGACCTGGTTATTACTAACATGGGCAACTGTTGCTCTACACCAGTAGTCAACTCCTCCCTGGTTAGATCTGACCACAAACTAATCACCATGGAAATCCACA